>NW_007238002.1:0-890 GCF_000164805.1 Carlito syrichta | reverse complement strand
TATTTAGCTTGGATAACTGGTTGGCTGAGGAGCTGGCCCCATAGTTAGATCGATTAAGTACTTGGCTGCCTAGTTTGCTGATCTAATTATTCGGCCGACTAGTTGGCCGAATAATTAGCTGACCTAACTAGTCTGTCGAATATTTAACTGACCTAAATTGTCAGCTGCCAAGTTGGCCCACCAGTTGGCCGATTGGTTAGCTAACTAAAATAGTTGGCCAGCTAATAGGATGACCGGTTAGCTGACTTAACTAGTCAGCAGGCGTGGGATCCGACAGGTGAGGTGACTTAACTAGTTGGCCAGTGAGTGAGCCGACTGGTCAGCTGAATTAACTGTTCGGCTGGTGAGTGAGCTGACGCATGCGTTGCCATAGCTAGTTGACTGGCGAGTGAGAAGACTGGTGAGGTGACTTCACTAGTCTGCATGCGAGCAAGCTGACTACTTTGCTGATCTCTTGGCCTGCGAACGAGCTCAGAAGTTTGTTGACCTGTTGACTGGTGAGTGTGCCGAATAGTTTGCTTACCTGTTAGCAGGTGAGCTAGTCGACTAGTTAGCTGACCTTATGGAAAGCAATGGAGCCCACTAGTTAGGTCACCAGATAGCTGAGTTGCTACCGGACTAGTTAGCTAAGTAACTAGCTGATTTGCTAGCTGACATAACTAGCAAGCTGACTAGCTAGCTGGCTATGTATCTGACATTACTATCAAGCAAACAAGCTATCTAGCTGTATAGCTAGCTGACTTAACTAGCTATCTAACTGGCTAGTTAGATGGCTAGTGGACTTAACTATCTACCTGACTAGCTAGATAAATAGCTAGCTGACTTAACTGGCTTGCTGATTAGAAACCTGACTAGATAGCTGATTTAACTAGGTACCAGAATAATTAGCT
>NW_007238001.1:0-910 GCF_000164805.1 Carlito syrichta | reverse complement strand
AGGGGACTTAACTAGTTGGCCAGTGAGTGAGCCGACTGGTCAGCTGAATTAACTGTTCGGCTGGTGAGTGAGCTGACGCATGCGTTGCCATAGCTAGTTGACTGGCGAGTGAGAAGACTGGTGAGGTGACTTCACTAGTCTGCATGCGAGCAAGCTGACTACTTTGCTGATCTCTTGGCCTGCGAACGAGCTCAGAAGTTTGTTGACCTGTTGACTGGTGAGTGTGCCGAATAGTTTGCTTACCTGTTAGCAGGTGAGCTAGTCGACTAGTTAGCTGACCTTATGGAAAGCAATGGAGCCCACTAGTTAGGTCACCAGATAGCTGAGTTGCTACCGGACTAGTTAGCTAAGTAACTAGCTGATTTGCTAGCTGACATAACTAGCAAGCTGACTAGCTAGCTGGCTATGTATCTGACATTACTATCAAGCAAACAAGCTATCTAGCTGTATAGCTAGCTGACTTAACTAGCTATCTAACTGGCTAGTTAGATGGCTAGTGGACTTAACTATCTACCTGACTAGCTAGATAAATAGCTAGCTGACTTAACTGGCTTGCTGATTAGAAACCTGACTAGATAGCTGATTTAACTAGGTACCAGAATAATTAGCTTACTTGCTAACTCACTTAACTAGCTAGCAGGCTAGCTAGTTGACTTTAACTGAATAACTAGTCGGTTGGCTAGCTGGCTAGCCAGCTGACTTAACTAGCTAGCTACCTTGTTGGCTAAACTAGTAGCCAAGTATCTCAACTAGCTAGTTACCTGGCTGGCTAGCTGGCTAGGCAGCCAGCAATCTACCCAGCGGGCTGGCCCCCTGGCTAGCCAGCTGGTTTAAGTAGACAGCTAGATGGTTGGACAGTGGAATAGCCAGCCAGCTTAAATAGCCAGACACCATGCTGGTCAGCCAGCTA
>NW_007238000.1:0-682 GCF_000164805.1 Carlito syrichta | reverse complement strand
CACCCTTACTATAAAAACTCAGGCTATAGGTCATGGTGAAACTTCATGCTAACTTACAGAACATTGGACCAAAGCTAATCACATTCTTCCTCCTACATTGAAGATGTATTTTAGAGTGTAAGATGATGGTGACACTATAAAATAAAGTAGCTGAAACTGTAGAAAGAAAATAATTCTAGTGATGGGGACATGAACAGGTCAAACTATAATATACATTTGATTTAAGATTATCTTGTGGGCTCCTGGCATCTTGTCTCACATACTACCTACTCACTGGCACTAGAAAAGTACTTAACAGATTTATCTAGGAAAATAATTAGAGCTTTCCCAAACTATATAGGTCTTGCACTAAATGTATTTTGTCCTGTCCCACAGGATTTTAACTCACCAGAGTTCAGCCACTTGAGTGCTGTTAGAGTTTTCCTACCAACTTATTCCTACCAATCCTGCTAGTTTCTTGGGAATCTGGTCTCCCTATTGGCTATCTCATAGCTTTCAACTGTCTTCTTTGTGACATCATTCTTCCACCAAACCCACTACCACCTGTTTGAATCTTTGGGTTACCATGGAGTTGTCTGTAAATACATTCTGATCATTATGGTGACCCATGACTTTCATACTGGGCACATACACTCTTTGGCTTCAGCCACAAACACAATCTCTAGTATCATCTCCTCATCTC
>NW_007237999.1:0-934 GCF_000164805.1 Carlito syrichta | reverse complement strand
GGCGTCTTACAATGGGCTAAACAAGAATCAGGGTTTCGAAACAGGAATCTAGGGAAAGAGAGTCCTCACATGTAGGACACTACATGGCCTCCAACTAAGGACGAAAAAGAATCTTGGTCATACGAGTCCTCAATCCAAAAAATCCCAGGGTGTCTGCTATGGGACAAACAAGAAACAGGGCCTCGAACTCCCCAAATGTTTCAGCACAATTTAGCATGCGGATATTACAAATTGGTCATTTCAGGATTCCAGCAACATTCTGGTCCTCTTGAAATTTGTAAATGGCTATCGGGCAATCCAAGTCCGTTAGGTTCCTCAGAATAACTATGGCCAGTATCCAGGACAAAAGGAATCTTCTCGCCATATGTGGATGTAACTCTGGTCTTAAGGTGAACCCAGTAATCCTTCCCTTTCCATTTCTGTTTTTATTTTGAGAGGGGACAAGGGTTTTGCAGTTGCCCAATGTTTAGTACATATTTTTAAAGATAACCAGGAATCATGGATTCCACTTCCCTAGGAAACTACTGGGTATCTGTCTTTTTGTATTCAGAGTTTGGTATCGACATTGACAGGGAAAATCAGGGTATCTTGCTGAGAACGAAAAGGAAATCCGGTTTTGGAGTTCTAATTAACCGGAATCTACAGGGCCTCTTGATAAGGTATAAACAGCAATCTGGGCTTCTGGGTCCCTACATTTTTCAGAGCGACTGGCTCCGTGGATATGCTAAATCTGTCATTACATATCCACAGGAATTTTCTGATACTCTTGTTCGTTGTAATCAAGGATCTGGCCCTACACACCTTTTGTGTCCTAGGAACATCTACGACCATAATCATGTTCCCCAGAATCAAATGGCATATTGGTACAAAATTCCTCGATTCAGGAGACCTCAAACTACAGAAAATACTTGTGGACGGGCAGGTCGGAATTGGG
>NW_007237998.1:0-760 GCF_000164805.1 Carlito syrichta | reverse complement strand
ACAAGATACACGGAAGGGGACGGATTATGGGGTTCACGTAAGACAAGTGTTATATCCAAATATTTCCCAGATGTTTCCTAGGGACGTAGAATCCATGATTCCTGGTTATATTTTAATAATTCGTACTAAATATTTGGCAACTGCAAAACCCTCGGCCCCTCTCCAAATAAAAGTAGAAATGGAAATTTAAGCATTACCAATTTCATCTTAAGGCCAGAGTTACATCCAAATGCGACAAGAAGATACTTTTGTTCCGGGAAGTTGTCCCGAGGAACCTAAGGGACCTCCCAAGAGGACCAGAATGTTGCTGGAGTCCTGAACAGACTGATTCATAATACCCACAAGCCATATATCTCCGAAACATGAGACGAGCTCAAAGCCCTGATTCTTGTTTATCCGGTAGCAAGACACCCTGAGAATATTTCGGATTGAGGATTAGTGTATCACAGATTCCTTATTCTTCCTTAGCGATGGGCCATGTAATGTCCTGTATATGATGACTCCCTTTCCCCTGAAACCTGATTGGAATCCCCGATACTTGTTTAGCCATTAGCAAGATGTCATCTAGGTATCATGACGGAGGAACCGTGTAAAACAGGTTTCTTATTTCTCCTTAGCAAGAGATCGTGTAGATTCTGTATATGAGGACTGCTATTAACTATGTTGCAGCTCCTAAATCCTGATTATTGTTGAGCCCACACCAGATGGCCTGTTGATTTTTATAACTGAGGACTGCTATAACCCTGATTCTTTTTCTTCG
>NW_007237997.1:0-870 GCF_000164805.1 Carlito syrichta | reverse complement strand
TGGAAAGACATAGAATGGCAAAATGGATAAAATATCATCAGGCAACAATCTATGCCTTTCAAGAGACTCACCTCACTAGAAAGGACACCCACAGACTCAAAGTAAGAGGATGGGAAACAAACTTTCAGGCAAACGGAATACAAAAGAAAGGAGGAGTAGCAATCTTAATTTCAGACAAAATACCCTGCAAGCTATTAAAAATCAAAAAAGATACAGAAGGCCACTACATAATGATAAAAGGTTCAATCCATCAACAAGAAATATCTATCCTAAACATATATGCACCCAACATAGGTGCGCCAACTTTCATAAAGCAACTTCTTGGAAAACTAAAGAAAGATATTGACTCTACCACTATCATAACTGGAGACTTTAATACCCCACTCACAAACCTAGACAGATCATGAGGACAAAAAATCAGCAAGGAGATCCGGAACCTCAATGTGACTTTGGACCAAATGGACTTAATTGATACCTACAGAACACTCCATCGAAAGATCACAGAATATACATTCTACTCATCACCACATGGAACATATTCTAAGATCGACCACATACTCAGCCATAAATCAAGCACATGCAAATTTAAAAAGACTGAAATTCTACCAAACACCTTCTCGGACCACAGTGGAATAAAAATAAACATTGACACCAACAAAGTCCCCCCAAAACTCACAAAGACATGGACACTAAACAGCATGATGCTAAACAACTCCTGGGTCAACGACAAAATCAAAACAGGGATCAAAAGATACCTGGAAACAAATGAAAATGAAGAAACATCTTACCAGAATCTCTGGGATGCCCTGAAAGCTGTAGTATGAGGGGAATTTATATCCCTACAAACACAAATGAAGAAAATGGAAGGAA
>NW_007237996.1:0-1157 GCF_000164805.1 Carlito syrichta | reverse complement strand
TGAAAAGTACAGAGGGTTTTTATCTCCAAATTTTGCACATTCAGATTCAGATGTCTCCCAGACAACCAGGTGCATGGGGGCATCCCCTACCTACCAGATATTTCTTCAAGCATGGCAAAGAACAAACCCAACTTGTCTTTCCAATTCCTATGCTAGACTAATGTCCCTTAGAAGCATTATTACAGTTTCTATAAATATACCATTCTATCAATTGTTATCTATATTTTATTTTATTCTACTTAGTTTACTTATGAATAATTTTCCTATTGATAAACAGTTTATCTATTCCTTTGCTTTATCCTAACATAGTCAATGGAACTTAAAATAACTAAAACCAGTTTTACATAATGTGGCTCTATCAAAAGGTCATGCTGGGCTATCAGTTCCTGGGCTCTTTGATGTGGTCCTGGCTTGTACCAGACAATAGCCAAAACTGCAGACAGAGGGAAATGGGAACAGCAAATTTCTAATGTTAGCTTGTGTTCGTCCTTGAATTTCTAATGTTAGCTTATGTTCGTCCTTGTCTGGAGTTTTCATGCTTGAGCTATCATGAGGCTTTATTGCCAAGAAAAGGGAGAGGTAATGAGGTCAACAGCTCCCAAACACACTCTAGTGGTCTCGAGGTCAACGGCCCTCCCTGATCCCTAATGTTCAGTGGGCCTCCATGGCTGGCTCCCAACATTGTGTGTGTGTGTGTGTGTGTGTGTGTGTGTGTGTGTGTGTGTGTGTGTGTATGTGTGTAATAATATATATTTTTTACTGTGCTGGAGCACAATTTAAAAAGCCAGAAATGGGAGAGAGGAGCAGAAAAGGCATAAGTGGTACCTTAGGAAGGAAATGAGGTCAAAGTGATAATGGGAGTCTGCACCGTGTAGAATTTTGTAGACATGGCAAAAACTTTTGATATAACTTAGCAGTGTATGAGACACCACTGAAAGGTTTTGAGGACAATGGTTACATTTTACAATATGAAATGATTTCTGCTTAAGAACCATAAATTCATTTTCCATTATAAATAAGGGTATGACAATTAATTAAAAAGAGTCAAAGATTCTAAGCATATATTAATGACTCCCAAGTTAATTATTTATTAAAGATTTGTCTTCCTAAAAATCTTCAGATTAAATATATTATTAAAAAGTAAGTCACAGCCTAGC
>NW_007237995.1:0-662 GCF_000164805.1 Carlito syrichta | reverse complement strand
CCAGCTGACTAACTAGTTAAGTCAGCTAGTTGATTCAGCTGGCTGGCCAGCAGGCTACCTGGTAAAGCCAACTAGTTAAGTCAGCTGGCTAGCCAGCTTACTAGCTAGCTAAGTCAGCTAGTTAATTCATGTGGTTTTCTAGCTGGCTAGCTTAGTAGCTAGCTCGCTAAGTCAGTTGGGTAGCCAGCTGGTTAGCTGGTTAAATCAGGTAGTTAATTCAGCTGGACAGCCAGCTGGTTAGCTAGTTAAGTCACCTATTATGTAGCTAGTTAGCCAGCTGTCTAGATGTTTATCTCAGCTGTTAATTCAGCTGGTGAGCCATCTTGTGAGGTAGCTAGCTTGTTAGGTCATCTAGATAATTCAGCTGGCCTACTAGGTAAATTTCTAGTTAAATCAGATAGTTAAGTCCGCTGGCTAGTTAATTAAGTCAGTTAGTTAAGTCAGATGGCTAGCCAGGTGCATATCTAGGTAGCTATCTAGTTAAGTCATCTGACTAGCCAGCTGGCTAGCTAGTTAAGTCATCTAGTTAAGTCAGTTTGCTGGCCAGCAGTTTGGCTAGGTAGTTAAGTAGTAAACTAAGCTGGCAAGCCAGCGGTCTATGGAGATAAGTAGCTACTTAAGTCAGTTGGCTAACCTTTATGCTTTCTAGTTATATCAGCTAG
>NW_007237994.1:0-366 GCF_000164805.1 Carlito syrichta | reverse complement strand
TTAAGTCAGTTGGCTACCCACCTGTCTAGGTAGGTAGCTAGCTAATTTAGTCAGCTGGCTAGCTGACTGGCTAGCTAGTTAAGTCAGCATGTTAAATGAGCTGGTTAGTCATCTGGCTAGCTAGGTGGCTGGCTAGATAAACCAACTGGCTACCCGGAAGTCTATCTAGTTAAGTCAGCTAGTTAAGTCAGCTAGTTAAGTCAGCTGGTTAGCCAGCTGGTTACCTAGGTGGCTGGCAAGTTAAACCGGCTGGCTAGCAGGCTGGTCAGGTATGTGACTTGCTAGTTAAGCCAACTGGCAAGCCATCTCACCAGTAGGGTGTCTGGCTAGATAAGCTGGCTTGCTATCTGACTGTCCAGACATCCG
>NW_007237993.1:0-1447 GCF_000164805.1 Carlito syrichta | reverse complement strand
AACAATATAGCATTGCCCAGTAGGGAATATCTAAGACCTACCAGCTCTATGATTGGTAATTTACCACCAAGAAAGTCTCTTCCCCCACTTCTCTTTCTTATTTTTTCACTGTAAAATCATACATAATTTTCACATGTGCTGGTGAACTATGGACAATTTTCCTTTCTTTTAAAAAATGTACAGAGTTATGTTAAAAGTGACAAGTATTAAATACATATATTCAAATACCATATAGGTGTGGTCAATATAGACTTTACATCATGAACACGTATTAGTGAGTTACAAAATTTCCAACTTCACTTCTTAAGACTGGAAATGAGGAACCAAGAATAACAGGTTATTTCTGTCATGTACACATAAATTCTTGAATATATGTGCTGTCTAAGAAGACTCCATAAAGCTCAACTATATCTTTCTCCAATTTTTTTAAAATACGACCTTTATAAATCTCGGGTGAAACCACAACAAAGGCAATTTAGATGTTGCTCTTTCTGTGTATAATTTACACAAGCCAGCTATCTTATTAACCCTTTACAAAATGATATTTGAACAGAGACATCTTAGTTTAATTTTATTATAATCTATAGGCTCTAGTAGCTAGTCTAAGAAAGGCATGGACAGGTACCCTAAAATAATTAAGACTTACTCTGCATTAAAACATGCAGCGGCTCTGGAAGTGGTAGACAAAGTTACAGACTAAGAAAATATTAGTTTTAGGAATGATTTTTTAAAATTTAAATTCTCAATGGAATCTGATTATTTTAGTATACAACAATATAAGTGGAAACAGGTAAAAAAAGAAACATTCAAACTTTCATTTAACATTTTACTTTAAAATTATTTTAACATTTTTTCTTAGTAGAAAATTATCAAAAATATAAAATTATTTTTTCTAAGAGTTAAGTAAAGATATTTATTGCTGAGTTTTAAATGACCTGTTTCTTTTGCATGACAGAAGAATGTCATAGTTTTACTTAGAATCAAAGGAAAGTTTCTAAATCTTTATTATTCAGGTTTGAGAAGTTCATGCTCTATTATCCAGTCAGAAGTTAACAAATTCTGTATTGTTCTGCCCAAGACAATCTACTGATATTGTAATGTGAATGGCATAGTGATTATCAGAGAATGCTGTAGTTTGAATTATTCCAGCATGCTCCTAGTTTTAAAAAAAATACGATGTGCTGAAGCATTGTGAAATAAAATTTTGGATCATTAACTTAATTAATACCGCAAGTCAATTAACAACATTTGTCAGTGCCTTCAGGCTTTGAAGAGTACTGAGAGGACTTACACAAAGAAAGGCACACTACAGGTCTTTTTAAAATCAAGTTAGAGTTCTGTCATAGTAACTGTTTAGAAGAATAAACTGATGTCACTGCTTTTTCATCCATTAATTACATACACTATCATAGCAGAAGGAGATGTGCTTTGTGGTGTTTAAATTCTT
>NW_007237992.1:0-769 GCF_000164805.1 Carlito syrichta | reverse complement strand
CAACTAGCTATCTAGCCTTCTCAACCAGCTGACTCAACCCGTTTGATAACTGGTTAGCTAGCTGTCTCAACCCGCTGAATTAACCCATTAGTTAACTAGCTAACAACCTGACACAACCTGCTGACTTAAACCTTTAGCTAACTAGCTAGCTAGCTTTCTTAATCAGCTGACTAAATTAGAAGCTGACTTACCTAGCTGGCTTAACTACTTAGCTAGCTGTCTTAACTGTCTGAATTAACGAGTTAGCTAGCTGACTTAACATTCTGAATTAACTAGTTAGTTAACTATTTAACTAGCTGAATAGCCAGCTGACTTAAATAATTAGCAAACTAGTTAGGTAGCAGACTTAAGTAGCTGACTTAAATTATTAGATAACTAGTGAACTAGGTGACTTAGCTAGCTGACTTAAGTCGCTAGCTAGTTAGTTAGCTCACTTAGCTAACTGACTTAACTAGTTGGCTAATGAGATAGCTAGCTAGCTGAATTAATGAGTTTTTTAATGAGTCACATAACTGTTTTAACTAGTTGGTAAACGAGTTAAGCAGCTGACTTAACTAGTTGGTTAATGAGTTAGCTAGGTGACAACTTGTTGGCTGATGATTTGGCTGACTAATTAGCTGGTTTAACACGTTTGCTGACTACTCGGCCGACTTGTTATCGGCTTTTACAGTTGGCTGACTATCGGCTGAGTATTTAGCTTGATAAATAGATGATTGATGAGTTGGCTCCATAGTTAGCTCGGTTAAGAAGTTGGGTGACCAATTTGCTG
>NW_007237991.1:0-300 GCF_000164805.1 Carlito syrichta | reverse complement strand
TAGCTGCTAATTAAGTCAGCTAGTTAAGTCAGCTGGCTAAGTAGGTAGCTAGCTAGTTAAATCAGGTAGTTATGCCAGCTGGCTAGCTAGTGAAGTCTGTTAGTTAAGTCTGATTACTTTCCAGATGCCTGTCAGGGTAGCTATCTAGTTAAATCAGCTGACTAGTCAGCTGAATTACATAGTTAAGTCAGCTCTCTGGCCAGGAAATTAGCTAGGTAGTTAGGTAGTTAAGTCCACTGGCAAGCCAGCAGACTATGTAGATAGGTACCTAGTTAAGTCACATGGCTAGACATCAGGCTA
>NW_007237990.1:0-669 GCF_000164805.1 Carlito syrichta | reverse complement strand
TTAAGTCAGCTGGACAGCCAGCTGGCTTGCTAGGTAGCTGCTAATTAAGTCAGCTAGTTAAGTCAGCTGGCTAAGTAGGTAGCTAGCTAGTTAAATCAGGTAGTTATGCCAGCTGGCTAGCTAGTGAAGTCTGTTAGTTAAGTCTGATTACTTTCCAGATGCCTGTCAGGGTAGCTATCTAGTTAAATCAGCTGACTAATCAGCTGAATAGTTACTTAAATTACATAGTTAAGTCAGCTCTCTGGCCAGGAAATTAGCTAGGTAGTTAGGTAGTTAAGTCCACTGGCAAGCCAGCAGACTATGTAGATAGGTACCTAGTTAAGTCACATGGCTAGACATCAGGCTATCTAGTTATGTCAGCTAGTTAATTCAGCTGGCTAGCCAGCTGTCTAGGTAGGTAGATAGCTAGTTAAGTGTGCTGGCTTGCCAGCTGGCTACTTAAGAAAGTCAGCTAGTTAAGTCAGCTGGCTAGCCTGCTGGCTAGCTAGGTAGCTAGGCAATTAAGTCAGTTGTCTAGCCAGCTGGCCAGTAGTTAATTCAGCTAGTTTAGTCAGCTGGCTAACCAGCTGAATAGCTACTTAAGTCAGCACATTGAGTCAGTTGTCTAGCTAGCTGGCTAGCTAGTTAAAAAGCTAGTTACACCAGATGGGCAGCCAGCTGTCTCCCTAG
>NW_007237989.1:0-640 GCF_000164805.1 Carlito syrichta | reverse complement strand
GGCTAGCTAGTTAAGTCACCTAGTTAAGTCAGCTGGCAAGACAGCTGGCTAGCTAGGTAGTTAGATAATTAAGTCATTTGTATATCCTGTTGGCTAGCTATTTAAGTCATCTAATTAAGTCAGCTGGCTATCCAACTGGCTAGCTAGGTTGCTTGCTAATTAAGTGAGCTGGCTAGAAAGCTGGCTAACTACTTAAGGCAACTATTTAAATCAGCTGGCTAGCCACCTGGCTAGCTATATAGCAAGATAGTTAATTCAGCTGACTAGCAAGCAGGCCAGCTATTTATGTCAGCTAGTTAAGTCAGCTGGGTAGCCAGCTGGCTAGCTAAGGAGTGAGCTAGTTAACTCAGTTGGCTAGCCAACTGACTACCTAAATAAGACAGCTAGTTAGGTCAGCTGACTACCCAGCTAGCTAGCTAGGTAGAGAGCTAGTTAAGTCAGCTGGCTAGCCAGCTGGCTAGCTAGTTAAGTCAGCTAGCTTAATCAGCTGGCTAACCAGCTGCCTAGCTAGTTAAGCCAGCTAGTTAACACAGCTGGCTAGCCAGATGACTAGCTAGGTAGCAAGCTAGTTAAGTCAGCTGGCTAGCCAACTTGCTAGCTATTTAAGTCAGCTAGTTAATTCAGCTGGCTTCCCAGCTGG
>NW_007237988.1:0-624 GCF_000164805.1 Carlito syrichta | reverse complement strand
ATCTAGCTGAGTTAACTAGTTGGTTAATGAGTTAGCTAGGTGACTTAACTTGTTTTCTGATGTGTCGGTTGACTAGTTAGCTGGTTTGACACGTTGGCTGACTAGTCAGCCAACTTGTTAGCTGGCTTAACAAGTTGTAAGGTGGCTCACAAGTCAGCCAACTAGTTAGCTGGGTCGAGTTGACTGATGAATTGGCCCACTAGTTAGCATGACTAACTAGTTGGCCTGCTGGTTTCCTGACCTAACCTAATCTGCCTTCTAGTTAACTGAGCTAACTTCTCAGCTGACAAGTTGGCCGAGTAGTCTGCCTATTGGTGAGCTGACATAACTAGTTGGCCGACTAGTTAGCATACCGTTTAACTGACTTAACTAGATGGCCAGTGAGTGAGATTACTGATCAGCTGAATTAACTATTCGGCCAGAGAGTAAGCCCACTGGTCAGCTGACTTAACTAGTCGGCAGGTGAGTGATCTGACTTGTCAGCTGAATTTAGTCTGCTGGTGAATGAGCTGACTGGTCAGAAGACTTAAGTAGTTGATCAGTGATTGAGCCGACAGGTGAGCCGTCTTAACTAGTCGTTTGTTGAGTGAGTCGACCAGTGAGCTGCCTTAACTAGTCAGTCTG
>NW_007237987.1:0-942 GCF_000164805.1 Carlito syrichta | reverse complement strand
CCTATTGGTGAGCTGACATAACTAGTTGGCCGACTAGTTAGCATACCGTTTAACTGACTTAACTAGATGGCCAGTGAGTGAGATTACTGATCAGCTGAATTAACTATTCGGCCAGAGAGTAAGCCCACTGGTCAGCTGACTTAACTAGTCGGCAGGTGAGTGATCTGACTTGTCAGCTGAATTTAGTCTGCTGGTGAATGAGCTGACTGGTCAGAAGACTTAAGTAGTTGATCAGTGATTGAGCCGACAGGTGAGCCGTCTTAACTAGTCGTTTGTTGAGTGAGTCGACCAGTGAGCTGCCTTAACTAGTCAGTCTGTGATTTAGCTGACCAGTGAATTGACTTAACAAGTAGGCTGGTGAGCAAGCTGACTAGTTAGTTGACCTATTGACCTGCAAGTGAGCCGACAAGAAATTGATCTGTTGGCTGGCGAGTGAACCGACTACTTTGTTGTCTGGTTGGCAGGCGAGTGAGCTGACTAGTTAGTTGACCTGATGGAAAGAGAGAGAGCCCGCTATTTAGCTGATCAACTAGCTGAGTTGCTAGCCGACTAGTTAGATAAGTAATTAGCTGATTTGCTAGCTGACTTAACTAGCTAGATGACTAGCTAGCTGGCTATCTAGCTGACATAACTATGTAGCAAAAAAGCTACCTAGCTCTCCAGCTAGCTGATTTAACTAGCTAGCTAACTGGCTAGTTAACTGGCTAGCTGACTTAACTATCTAGCTGACTATCTAGCTGACTAGCTAGCTGAGTCAACTAGCTAGAGGACTAGCAACCTGACTAGCTAACTGACTTAACTAGCTAGCCGAATAGTTAACTGACTTGCTAACTGATTTAACTAGCTAACTGGCTAGTTAGCTGCCTTAACTAGCTGACTAGCTAGTTGGCTGGCTAGCTGGCAAGCCAGTTGACATAACTAGCTATCTACTTGGTTGGCTAG
>NW_007237986.1:1507-3245 GCF_000164805.1 Carlito syrichta | reverse complement strand
AGCCAGTTCTCATAACTAGCTGAATTAGCCAGCTATGCAGCTGACTAAACAACTGACTAAACTAGCTCACTCCCTAGCAAGCCAGCTGCCTAGTCAGCTGAGTTAATTAGCTAGCTACTTAGCCAGCCAGCTGACTTAAATAGTTAGCTAATTCGCTAGCTATGTAGCTTACCAGCTGACTTAAATAGTTAGCTAACTAGCTAGCTACCAGCTAGCAAGCTGACTTAAATAGTTACCTATTTAGCTCGCTAGCTGACTTAACCAGCTAGCTAACTAGTTAGCTTACTTGTTATCTAACGTGCTAGCTAGTTGACTTAATTATCTGACTTAATTCATTAGCAAACGATCTACCTAGCTGACACAATCAGCTGACTTAACTCATTAGCTAATCAGCTATATAGCTGACACATCCAGCTGAATTAACTAGTTAGCTAACTAACTAGCTGGCCTACACAACCAACTGACTCAACCCATTTGCTAACTAGCTTTCTAGCTGACTCAACCAGCTGACTTAACCCGTTAGTTACCTAGCTAACTACCTGATTCAACCTGCTGACTTAAATAGTTAGCTAACTAGCTAGCTAGCTGTCTTAGCCAGCTGACGAAATTAGAAAGCTGACTTAACTAGCTTACTTAGTTAGCTGACTTAACTACTTAGTTAGCTGACTTAACTGGCTGACTTAACTGGTTAACTAGCTGACTTAATTCCTTGAATTAAATAGTTAGCTAACTATTTAACTAGCTGAATAACTAGTTGACGTATCTGATTACCTAACTAATTAGGTTGCAGACTTAAGTAACTGACTTATATAGTTAGCTAACTAGTGAGCTACCTTACTTAGCTAGCCTCTGGTTAGCTAGCTGACTTAGCTAACTGACTTAATTAGTTGGCTAACGTGAAAACTAGCTGACATAACGAGTTGGTTAATGAGTTATCTAACTGTTTTAACTAGTTGGTACATGAGTTATCTAGCTGAGTTAACTAGTTGGTTAATGAGTTAGGTAGGTGACTTAACTTGTTTTCTGACGTGTCAGTTGACTAGTTAGCTGGTTTGACACGTTGGCTGACTAGTCAGCCAACTTGTTAGCTGGCTTAACAAGTTGTAAGGTGGCTCACAAGTCAGCCGACTAGTTAGCTGGGTCGAGTTGACTGATGAATTGGCCCACTAGTTAGCATGACTAACTAGTTGGCCTGCTGGTTTCCTGACCTAACTAATCTGCCTACTAGTTAACTGAGCTAACTTCTCAGCTGACAAGTTGGCCGAGTAGTCGGCCGATTGGTGAGCTGACATAACTAGTTGGCCGACTAGTCAGCATACCGTTTAACTGACTTAACTAGATGGCCAGCGAGTGAGCCGACTGATCAGCTGAATTAACTAGTCGGTCAGAGAGTTAGCCCACTGGTCAGCTGACTTAACTAGTCGGCAGGTGAGTGATCTGACTGTTCAGCTGAATTTAGTCTGCTGGTGAATGAGCTGACTGGTCAGAAGACTTAAGTAGTTGATCAGTGATTGAGCCGAGAGGTGAGCCGTCTTAACTAGTCGTTTGTTGAGTGAGTCGACCAGTGAACTGCCTTAACTAGTCAGCCTGTGATTTAGCTGACCAGTGAATTGACTTAACAAATAGGCTGGTGAGCAAGCCGACTAGTTATTTGACCTATTGACCTGCGAGTGAGCCAACAAGAAATTGACCTGTTGGCTGGTGAGTGAACCGACTACTTTGCTGTCTGGTTGGCAGG
>NW_007237986.1:0-528 GCF_000164805.1 Carlito syrichta | reverse complement strand
CAGGTTAGCCTGGTCACTTAATGCACTGACTTAACTAGCTAGCCAGCTGGCTAGCCAGCAGACTTAATTACCTAGCTACCTACCTCGCAATGTGGCTAGCCAACTGCCTTAACTACCTGACTTAACCAGCTAGCCAGCTGACTAGCAAGCTTAATTAACTATAGTCAGTTGTCTAGCCACTTGAATTAACTAGCTGATTTAGCCAGCTAGCTTTCTGGCTAGGCAGCTGACACAACTAGCTGACTTAACTAGCTCAATCCCTAGCTAGCCAGCCAGCTGACTTAACTAGCTGAAATAACTGACTAAACTAGCTGACTTAACTAGTTAGCCAGCTGACTTAGCTAGCTGACATCACTAGGTAGCCAGGTGTATATCCAGCTGACTTAAATAGCTAGCTACCTTTGTATCCCGCTGGCTTGCCAACTGACTTAACAACCTAGCTATCTAGCTAACCAGCTGGCTAGCGAGCTGACTTAACTAGATGACTTAACTAGCTAGCCAGCTGGCTAGCCAGCTGAATTGAGCAGC
>NW_007237985.1:0-574 GCF_000164805.1 Carlito syrichta | reverse complement strand
CCTCGTTAAGTCAGTTGGCTAACCAGCTCGCTAGCTAGTCAAAACGCTAGTTCTTTCAGATGGCTAGACAGCTGGCTAGCTAGTTATTTCACCTAGTTAAGTCAACTGGCTAGCTAGGTAGCTATATAGTTAAGTCAGCTAGTTATATCAGCTGGCTAGTTCGTTAATTCAGCTAGTAAAGTTAGCTAGCTAGCTATTTCAGGTGGTAATGTCAGCTGATATTTAGGAAGCTAGCTACTTAAGTAAGCTAGTTAAGTGAGCTGGTTAGCTAGTTAATCAGCTAACTAAGTCAGCTGGCTAACCAGCTGCCTAGCTGGGTAGCTAGCTGCTCAATTCAGCTGGCTAGCCAGCTGGCTAGCTAGTTAAGTCACCTAGTTATTTCAGGTGGTAATGTCAGCTGCTATTTAGGAAGCTAGTTACTTAAGTTAGCTAGTTAAGTGAGCTGGTTAGCTAGTTAATCAGCTAGCTAAGTCAGCTGGCTAACCAGCTGCCTAGTTGGGCAGATAGCTGCTCAATTCAGCTGGCTAGCCAGCTGGCTCGGTAGTTAATTCACCTAGTTAAGTCAGCTCGCTAG
>NW_007237984.1:0-768 GCF_000164805.1 Carlito syrichta | reverse complement strand
TAACTGAGCTAATTAGGGGGCCAACTGGACAGTCAAATACTTAACCCAGGTAAATGGTTGGCCGACTAGTCAGCCCAGCTGGTTAACCCAGCTAAAAGTCAGCTGAGTAGTCAGCCAACGTGTTATACCAGATAACTAGTCAGCCGACTTGTCAGCCTACAAGTTGTCACCTAGCTAACTCATTAACCAACTAGTAATGTCAGTTATTTAACTTGTTTACCAACTAGTTAAAACAGTTATATAACTCATTAGCCAACTTGTTAAGTCAGCTAGCTATCTGAATAGTCAACTAGTGAAGTTAGCTAGCTAAGTCAACTGGCTAACTAGCTAGCTAACTATGTCAGCTAGCTAAGTCAGAGAGCTCACTAGTTAGCTAACTATTTAATTCAGATACTTAACCTTCTACCTAAATAGATAGCTAATTAGTTAAGTCAGCTGGTTATTCAGCCAGTTAAATAGTTAGCTAACTATTTAATTGAGGTAGATAAGACAGCTAGCTAGCTAGTTAAGTCAGCCAGTTAAGTCAGCTAGCTAAGTAGTTAAGTCAGCTAGCTAAGTCAGCTAGTTAATTCAGCTTCTAATTTAGTCAGCTTGTTAAGACAGCTAGCTAGTTAGCTAAAGTAAGTCAGCAGGTTGAGTCAGGTTGTTAGCTAGTTAACCAAATTGTTAATTCATCGGGTTGAGACAGCTATCTAGCTAGTTAGCAAATGGGTTTAGTCAGCTACTTGACTAGGCTAGCTAGCTACTTGGCTAACGAGTTAAGTCAGT
>NW_007237983.1:0-824 GCF_000164805.1 Carlito syrichta | reverse complement strand
CTGGTTAAGTCAGCTAGCTAAACATTTAGTTACTTAGCTAACTAGACGGCTAGCAACTCAGCTAGCTCATCAGGTATCTAGTGGGCTCCCTCACTTTCCATCAGGTTAGCTAACTAGTAGGCTTGCTCACATGCAAACTGGTGAGGAAACTAGTCAGGTCGCTTGCCAGCCAACAGTTCAACTAACTTGTTGGCTTGCTCAAAGGTCAAAAGATCAGCTAACTAGTCGTTTGCTCACCAGCCGACTAGTTAAGTCAGCTCACCGTTCGGCTCTCTCGCTGGTCGACTAGTTTTGGCAAACACGTGTAGGCTCATTAGCTGGCAAAATAGTTAATTCAGCTGACCAGTCGGCTCACTCACCTGCTTACTAGTTAAGTCAACTCACCTGTTGGCTCACCCTCTGGCCGACAAGTTAAGTCAGTTAAACGGTCGGCCTACTAGCCAGCACACCAATTAACTAAGCTAACCAATCAGCCAACTAGTGGGCCAACTTGTCAACTGACAAGTTAGATCAGCTAATTAGTCGGCAGACTAGTTAGGTCAGCTAAGTAGTCGGCCAACTTGTCAGCCGACAAGTTAGGTCAGCAAACAAGCCAGCCAACTACCTAACTGAGCTAACTAGGGGGCCAACTGGACAGTCAAATAGTTAACCCAGGTAAATAGTTGGCCGACTAGTCAGCCAGCTGGTTAACCCAGCTAACAAGTCAGCTGAGTAGTCAGCCAACGTGTTATACCAGATAACTAGTCAGCCAACTTGTCAGCCTACAAGTTGTCACCTAGCCAACTCATTAACCAACTAGTAATGTTAGTTATTTAACTTGTTTA
>NW_007237982.1:0-832 GCF_000164805.1 Carlito syrichta | reverse complement strand
CTGTAAAGCAGAGGGAAAAGTGAACAAAACCAGAAGACCCTCATAAGGAAGAACAGGTCATTGCAGTAGAGAAATAAAAGCAACCCCACCTTCCCTCAAAAACAGAATTGAAGAGGGGGAGGGAAAGGGGGAGAGGGAGAAAAATCTACAGAAATGAAGAAAAACCAAAAGAAGAGTATGGGTCTCTCCCAGACGCCTGGGAGAGCAGACACTGAGAAAACTGACTTTGGAATGCAAACAATGAAAAGCCCCCAGAATGAAGGGTCTCAAACTGGAAATGTAGATATCAAAACAATAATGGAGAGATTAAAAAGAATTGAGGAGACACAAGAAGAAACTAGGAAGGAGCTGATATCTGAGATAACAGTAATAAAGAATACTGTGAATGAAATAAATAACAAACTGATAAGCATGGAAAGCAGAATTACCCAAGCAGAAGAAAGAATCTCAGAGCTTGAGGACCAAAATATAGAAATAACCCAAACTCTTAAAAACACAGAAAATAAGCTCAAAAAGACAGAACAAAACCTTCAAGAGATGAGTGACTACCTCAAGAGGCCTAACCTAAGAGTAATCGGACTCCCTGAGGCAGAAAGAGAAATAGAGACCTCATTGGAACAAACTTTCCATGAGATCATTCAAAAAAACTTCCCTTATCTAATCAGTGATGCAAAAATTCAAACACAAGAGATTCAGAGAACCCCTGCAAGACAACAAATGAGAAGACCAACTCCTAGACACATAATAATTTGCCTAAAGAAAGTAGGCACAAAAGAAAAAATCCTAAAGGCAGCAAGAGAAAAAGGCCAGATCGACCCACCCACCATGAAGA
>NW_007237981.1:2617-3350 GCF_000164805.1 Carlito syrichta | reverse complement strand
ACAGATGTCAAAACAAAAACCACATGATCATATCATTAGATGCAGAAAAAGCTTTTGATAAAATCCAGCACCCCTTCTTGATAAAAACCCTTGAACATCTAGGCATATGGGGAACATACCTCAAAATAGTAAAAGCCATCTACAAGAAACCCACAGCCAGCATACTCCTAAATGGACAAAAATTAGAACCATTTCCCCAAATGGACAAAAATTAGAACAATTTCCCCTGGAAACTGGAACAAGACAAGGATGCCCACTCTCACCCCTCCTGTTCAACATAGTATTGGAATTCCTAGCTCGAGCAATCAGAGAAGAGAAGGCAATCAGGGGTATCCAAATAGGAAAAGAGGAAGTCAAGTTATCTCTCTTTGCAGATGATATGATTGTGTACCTTGAAAACCCAAGAGAATCTGTCAAAAGCCTCCTAACACTGATAAAGGCCTTTGGCAAAGTCTCAGGATACAAAATAAATGTACAAAAGACAATCCCATTTCTCTACACCAATAATAAACAAACAGAAACCCAAATAAAAAACACAATTCCATTCACAATAGCCACAAAAAAAATGAAATACCTTGGCATCTTCCTAACCAGAGATGTGAAAGACCTTTACAAGGAAAACTACAAAACACTGCTCAAAGAAATCAAAGTTGATGCAAACAAGTGGAAAAACATCCCATGCTCATGGATCAGAAGAATCAACATTGTGAAGATGTCCATCTTACCTAAGGCA
>NW_007237981.1:0-1066 GCF_000164805.1 Carlito syrichta | reverse complement strand
CAATGCAATAGTATACGAAAATGACTGACAGTACTGGGAAACTATGGTGGGGGGAGGGAGATGGGATTAACAGTAGCAAATATCTGTCTGGGAATGGGGAAGCACCCCATACCAACAGGGTGCCTGAATGAAACACAATTGTATACCTAACCCTTAACTGTACCCCACAACTTCATAATAAAAAAAATAAATAATTAAAAAATAAAAATAAAAAATAAAAGACTCGATTGTATTCTTCCTATAACAAATGTACTTTTTTTTTTGAGTTGGAGTCTCACTCCATTGCCCAGGCTGGAGTGCAGTGGCATGCTCACGGCCACCCCAGCGTCGACCTGCTAGGCTCCAGTGATCCTTCTGCCTCAGCCTTCCAAGTAGCCGGAACTACAAGTGCATGCTACCACTCCTGGCTAATTTTTTGATTTATTGTAGAGACAAGGTTTCACCAAGTTGCCCAGGCTAGTCTCAAATCCGCAGGCTCGGCAATCCACTTGCCTCAACCTCCCAAAGTGCTAGAATTACAGGCTGAACCACTGAGCCCAACTAAGAAATGTACTTTAAAAAAAATTTTTTTTAAGATGTGAGGTACAATTCAGGTTTAGGTAGATAAGTGCTTTCATCATAATGGTAAAGTCTGAGCCTCCCATTGGTCCCCACTGCACCTAGATTGAGATCAGGTACCCTTATTGTTGTTATGTGCCAACCTCTTCCCTCCCCCGGCAGTGTCCTGCTACTGCCAAATCTTTCTTACAGTGTTATAAGGGAAAACATGTGATATTCAGTTCTTTGTTTCACTAAGTTTGATAGATTCTTGTGTGTGTGTGTGTGTGTGTGTGTGTGTGTGTGTGTGTGTGTGTGTTGGAGTCTCACTCTGTCACCAAGACTGGAGTGCTGTGGCCGCTCCCAGCCACTGCAGCCTTGACCTGCTGGGCTCTGGCATTCCTTCTGTCTCAGCCTTCCAAGTAGCTGGAACTACATACGCACTCTATCACACCCGGCTAATTTTTGTTTTATTGTAGAGATGAGGTCTCGCCAAGTTGACCAGGCGGGTCTCGAACCCACGGGCTCA
>NW_007237980.1:2268-4847 GCF_000164805.1 Carlito syrichta | reverse complement strand
CCAAGCAAGCCAGCTGTCAAGCCATCTCAGTTAATTAGCAAGCTACCTGGCTAGCCAGCTGGTTAGTCAACTGACTTAACTAGGTGACTCAACTAGCTAGTCAGCTGGCTAGCAGGATGACTTAACTACCTAGGTACCTCGCTAGCCAGCTGGATAGCCAGGTGACTTTACTAGCCAGCTACCTAGCAAACCAGTTGCCTATTGATTTGACATAACTAGATTACTGAATTAAATACCTAACTGGCTAGCCAGCTGACATAACTAGCTAGCTACCCAGCTAGGCAGCTGTCTAGTCAGCTGACTTATCTTGCTGAATTAACTAGCTAGCAAGCTAACTTAAATAGCTGACTTAACCAGTTAGCTATCTAGTTCACCAACTGGCTTAACTAGCTGAATTAACAAGCTACCTAGCTGACATAACTACCTGACTTATATAGCTAGATTCCTATGTAACCTGCTGAATTAACTAGCAGAAATAACTAGCTAGTCAAATGTCTAGCCATCTGACTTAACTAGCTTTTAACTAGCTAACCAGCTGGTTAGCCAACAGACTTAACGAGCTGACTTAACTAGCTAGGCATCATGTTGCCAGGTGACTTAAACAGTAAGTCAGCTGGCTATCCAGGGGATTTAACTAGCTGGCTACCTATCTAGCCAGCTGCCTAGCCAACTGACTTACCTAGCTGACTTAAGATAGCAAGCTGGCAAGTCAGCTCACTTAGCTAGCTAGATACCTACATAGACTGCAGTCTAGCCAGCTGACATAACAATCTGACTTGAATAGCTAGCCTGCTGGCTAACAAGCTGACATACTTAGCTACCTGCCTAGCCAGCTGGCTAGGCATTTGACTAAATTAGCTGACTTAACAGCTAGCCAGTTGTCTAGCCAGGTGACTTAACACACTGACATCACTAGCTAGCCAGGTAGCTATCTAGCTGACTTAACTGGCTAGCTACAAACATTGCCAGTTGGCTTGCCAGCTCTCTTAACTAGCTGAATTAACCAGCTAGTCAACTGTCTAGCCATCTGACTTAAATAGTTTGCTACTGATCTTCCATTCTGGCTAGCCAGCTGAATTAACTAGCTGATTTAACTAGCTATCTACCTAGCTGACCAGCTAACTTATATACTTAGCTAACTAGCTAGTACCTAGCTAGTCAGCTGACTTAAATAATTATCTTACCAGCTAGCTACCTTTGTAACTTAAATAGTAAGCAGCCTAGCTAGATTGCTGACTTAACCAGCTAGCCAACAAGTAAACTTACTAGTTATCTAACGTGCTAGCTAGCTGACTTAATCATCTGACTTAACTCGTTATCTAAAGAGTTAGCTTGCTAACTCAACCAGCTGACTTGGATTGTTAGCTAATTATCTAGTTTGCCTACTCAACCAGCTGACACAACCCTTTTGCTAACTAGCTAGCTAGCTGACTCAATCAGCTGGCTTAGCCCGTTAGTTAACTGGCTAACCACCTCACTCAACCTGCTGACTTAACCCATTAGCTAACTAGCTAGCTGTCTTAACCATCTGACTAAATTAGAAAGCTGACTTAACTAGATGACTTAGCTATCTGACTTAACTACTTAGCTAGCTGACTTAACTGGCCGACTTAACAATTAGTTAGCTGACTTGACTACCTGAATTAAATAGTTAGCTAACTATTAACTAGTTGAATAACTAGCTGCTTTAATAATTATCTTACTAATTAGTAGCGGACTTAAGTAGTGACTTAAATAGTTCACTAACTAGTGAGCTAGCTGACTTAGCTAGCTTATTAAGTAGTTATCTGGTTAGCTATCTGACTTAGCTAGCTGAATTAACTAGTTGGCTAAGGAGATAGCTAGTTGACTTAATGAGTTGGTTAACGAGTTAGCTAACTGTTTTAACTAGTTAGTAAATGAGTTAACTAGCTGACTTAACTAGTTGGTTAATGAGTTAGCTAGGTGAATTAACTTGTGGGATGATGAGTCGATGGACTACTTAGATTGTTTAACACGTTGGCTGCCTACTCGACCGTCATGGCCGACTAGTTAGCTGTGCTAACTTTTCTGCTGACATGTTGGTCGAGTAGTTGGACGAATGTTTAGCTCACATTACTATTTGGATGGTTAGTTAACAGACAGGTTACCTACTTAACTAGTCGGCCAGCGCTTGAGCCAACAGTTGAGTGGAGTTAATTAGTCGGTGAGTGAGAGCCGACTGGTTGGCTGACTTAACAATTCAGCCAGTGAGTGAGCCGACTGGTAAGCTGACTTAAGTAGTTGGCCGGCTAGTGAGCCGACTGGTCAACCTACTTAACTAACCTGCCATTGAGTGAGCTGAATGGTCAGCTGTCTTTACTTATCTGGTGAGTGAGTCGACTGGTCAGTAGACTTAACTAGTCAATCAGTGAGTGAGCAGACCCATGAGTAGAATTAACTAGTTGGCCATCAAGTGAGCCGATGGGTGAAATGCTTTAACTAGTTGGCCAATGAGACAGCCATTGGTATGCTGACATAACTAGTTGGCTGGTGTGCAAACCAACTAGTTAGCTGTCCTGTTGGCCTGCGAGGAAGCCGACGAGTTACTTGAACTTTTG
>NW_007237980.1:0-1091 GCF_000164805.1 Carlito syrichta | reverse complement strand
ATAGCCATCTGGCTATCCAGCTGGCTTAACTAACTAGCCACCAAGCTAGCCGGCCGGCTAACCAGTTCTCCTAACTAGCTGAATTAACTAGCCAGACAGTGGGCTAAATAGATGACTTAATTAGCTAGCTACCTACCTAGCCAGGGGGCTAACCAGCTGACTTAACTAGCTGACATAACAAGCTAGAAAGCTGGTTAGCCAGCTGAATTAACTAGCAGGCTACCTAGCTAGCCAGATGGCTGGCGGCTTAAATTAATTAGCTGACTTAACCACCAAACAGTTGGTTAGCCAGCTGACTCAACTAGGTGATGCATCATGTTATTCAGCTGGCTAGTCATCCAACTTAATTTGCTGACATCACTGGATAGCCAGGTTGCTAGCCAGCTTACTTAACTACTTAGCTACCAACGTATAATGCTGGCTTCCCAGCTGACTTAACTATCTGATGTAAAGAAGTAGCCAGCTGGCTAGCCAGCAGACTTATCTAGCTAGCTATCCTGCTAGGCAGCTGGCTAGCCAGCTGATTTAACTGAGTTAAGTAGCTAAGCTGCTGACTTAACTAGCTGAGTCAACTAGTCAGCTACCTACCAGTCAGCTGACATAACTAGCTGATTTTACTAGCTAGCTACCCAGCTAGCTATCATATAGCTGGATGACAACTATCTGACATAACTAGCTAGCTCGCTGACATATCTAAATGACTTAACTAGCTTGCTTCCTAGCTAGCCAGCTGACATAATTAGCTGAAATATCTAGTGAGCCAGATGGCTGCCCATCTGACTTAAGTGGCTTTTAAAATATCTAGCCAACTGGCGTGACAACTGACTTAAAGTGCTGACTTAACTAGCTACCCAGCTGGTTAGCCAGCTGTGTAAACTAGCTGACTTAACTAGCTGGACACCTGGGGAGTCAGCTGACTTAATTTCCTAGCTATCTAGCTATGCAGCAGCCTAGACAGCTGAATTAACTAGCTGACTTAATGAAGTAGTCAGCTGGCTAGCCATCAAACTTAACTAGCTCTCTACCTAGCTAGACAGCTGGATAGCCAGCTGACTTAACTAGCTGTTATAACTGGAAAGCCTAATGGCTAG
>NW_007237979.1:0-757 GCF_000164805.1 Carlito syrichta | reverse complement strand
CCCCTGGCTAGGTAGGTAGCTAGCTAATTAAGTCATCTATTTAGCCCACTGTCTGGCTAGTTAATTCAGCTAGTTAGGAGAACTGGCTAGCCGGCCGGCTAGCTTGGTGGCTAGTTAGTTAAGCCAGCTGGATAGCCAGATGGCTATCTACTTAAGTCAGCTTGTTAAGTCAGCTGGTTTGCTGGCTGGCTAGCTAGGTGGCTGGCAAGTTGACATGGCCGGTTAACAGTCTGGTCAGGTATGTGGCCATCTAGTTAAACCTGCTGCCTAGCCGGCTGAGCAGCAGAGTGGCTGAATAGTTAAGCCGGCTGGCTATTAGACTGTCCTGCCAGTCGGCTAGCTATTTAATTTAACTAGCTAGTCAACTAGCCAGCCCTCTAGGTAGCTAGGTGGCTGCCTACCCAACTAGCCAGTCATGTAGCTAGCTAGTTAAGCGACCTGGATAGCCATCTAGTAAACCAGGTAGCTAGCTAGCTTAGTCGCTTGGTTTGCCAGCTAGCCAGCCAAATAGCTAGTCAGTTAGTTAAGTCAGCTAGCTAGCCAGCTAGCTAGTTAAGTCAGCTGACAAGTCAGTTAACTATTCAGCTGGCTAGTTAAGTCAACTAGGTAGACAGGTTGCTTATCAAGTAGCTATTTATGTCAGCTATCAAGACAGTTAACTGATCAGCTAGATAGTTAAGTCAGCTCGCCAGCTAACTAGCCAGTTAGCTAGCTAGTTAAGTCAGCTAGATAGACAGCTAGATAGCTTGTTTCCTAG
>NW_007237978.1:0-1253 GCF_000164805.1 Carlito syrichta | reverse complement strand
GACATCTAGGCATACAGGGAACATACCTCAAAATAGTAAAAGCCATCTATGAGAAACCCACAGCCAGCACACTCCTAAATGGACAAAAATTGGAACCAATTCCCCTGAGAACTGGAACTAGACAAGGATGCCCACTCTCACCCCTCCTGTTCAATATAGTATTGGAAGTCCTGGCTAGAGCAATCAGAGAAGAGGAGGCAATCAGAGGTATTCAAATAGGAAAAGAGGAAGTCAAGTTATCTCTCTATGCAGATGATATTATTGTGTACCTTGAAAACCCAAGAGAATCTGTCAAAGGCCTCCTTACATTGATAAAGGCCTTTGGCAAAGTCTCAGGGTACAAAATAAATGTACAAAAGACAATCGCATTTCTATACACCAATAATAAACAAACAGAAACCCAAATAAAAAACACAATTCCATTCACAGTAGCCACAAAAAAATGAAATACCTTGGCATCTTCCTAACCAGAGATGTAAAAGACTTTTACAATGAAAATTACACCCCTTGCTCTCCCTAGCCTTCGGATGGTACTGGGAAACTATGGGGGGGAGGGGGATGGGATTAACAGTAGCAAATATCTGTCAGGGGATGGGAAAACACTTTTTATTTACAGGGTGCCTGAATGAAACGTCATTGTACACCTACCCTTAACTGTACCCCACAAAACCATAATAAAAACTACTGATTAATGAAAAAAAAAAAAAAGAAAGAAAATTACAAAACACTGCTCAAAGAAATCAAAGCTGACATGAACAAGTGGAAAAATATCCCATGCTCATGGATCGGAAGAATCAACATTGTGAAGATGTCCATCTTACCTAAGGCAATCTACAAATTCAAGGCAATACCCGTTAAATTACCAACAACATTCTCCTCAGACCTAGAAAAAACAACACAGGAATTCATATGGAAACACAAACGTCCAAGAATAGCCAGAACAATCCTCAGCAAAAAAAAACAAACCAGGTGGTATCACTATACCAGATTTCAAACTTTACTATAAAGCTACAAACATCAAAACAGCTTGGTATTGGTACAGGAACAGGCATATAGATCAATGGAACAGAATTGAGATTCCAGAAGCAAAACCTCAATTTCTCAACCAACTCATCTTCGACAAAGCCCCCACCACCTACCACTGGGTAGAGGAGAACCTATTCAGTAAATGGTGCTGGGAAAACTGGCTGACCACATGCAGAAGATTGAAACAGGACCCCTATCTATCCCCATGCACAAAGGTTAACTCCAAT
>NW_007237977.1:0-676 GCF_000164805.1 Carlito syrichta | reverse complement strand
TTTTTGATAAATGTACCATGGTAACATAAGATGTTAACATCAGAAGAAACTGTGTGATGAGTATATAGGAACTCTCTCTACTATCTTGGCAACTTGACTATAAAACTAAAATTATTCCAGAGAGTGACAACACAAGATGTTAGAAGACATATTTTCCAGATCCACTCCCCCCCCACACACAGAAATCTAACTAGCAACTATACACAGGCAAAAATATTCCAGTGAATTTCTCAGAACTCGGGAGTGACACTGAGACATTCACTCAGAGTGCAGAACTAAGAAAACCTGTGTTTGAAAAGTAAGAGGAACAGTTTGTTTTGGCCATGTCACTCTTTCCCCAAGCTGGCACAGCACACACACATAGAATTCCACTAGTGTCCTAGAATGGTCAGGGAGCTGAATGTCCAACTTCAACTCATTTTTCCCACTGTACAGTGTCCCTGACCATTCTAGGACACTTCACAGGAGGCTCACGCTTGTCTTTTTCCACAAGAAATATTGGAAGTACCAGAAGAACTAGACTACTGGGAGTCAGCTATAAACAAAGAATAAGGGTGGGGCTCACAGAGATCAGCATTTAGGTCTTGAAAGTTTCTATGCATTCTGGTCAATGAAAGCACCTTGTGAGAAAAAGTAGTCAACAGCACCAAAGGAAGCAAAGTCCACAGGTCTGCCA
>NW_007237976.1:0-427 GCF_000164805.1 Carlito syrichta | reverse complement strand
GTGTCTAGTTTTCCTCTGTGATTGATGTCACAGTGACTCGGCCTCTTCCATAATGGGTGTTCATGTGACTGGGCCTCAATGACTGGCCATCCTCTGTGATGAATGTGCTTTGACAAGATCTCTTCTGGGATGTTTGTTCTAGTAACTGACTTTCCTCCATAATGGGTGCCCCAGTGATGACCCTCATCTTTTTTGGGTGTCCCAGTGACAGGTCCTCCTCCATAAAAGGTGCTACATTGATTGGTCCTCCACTGTGATTTGTGCCTACAGGGACTGGTATTCCTCCAAATTAAGTGCCCTCGTGAATATTTTCCCTTGGTAATGGGTGCCCTAGTGACTGGCTCGCCTCTGTCATGGGTGACTAACTCTCTAGCATCAGTGACTAACTCTCCTGTGTGATAGATTCCCCAGTGCCTGGGCCTTCTCT
>NW_007237975.1:0-466 GCF_000164805.1 Carlito syrichta | reverse complement strand
TTTAATTCTCTTCCATTCCATTCCGTTCCATTCCATTCCCTTGCTATCCATTTCATTTTATTCCATTCCTATCCATTCCGTTCCATTCCATTCCATTCACCTCTATTCCCTTTCATTCCTCTCCATTCCATTCCAATATTATCCTTTCCATTCATTTCCACTCCATTCCCTTCCATTCCTCTCCATTCCATTCCATTACTCTCATTTGCATTCAATTCCTTTCCATTCTATTCCTCTCCATTCCATTCCGTTCCATTCCTCTCCATTCCATTCCATTCCATCCCATTCCTCGCTATTCCAATCCATTCATTTCATGTCATTCCATTTCTGTCTATTCCATTCCACTTCCCATCATTCCGTTTCATTCTATTCCATTTCATTCTTTCCATTGCTCTCCATTCCATTCCTTTCTATTCCATTCCATTCCTCTCCATTGTATTTCATTCCATTCCATTCAGTTGCTCCC
>NW_007237974.1:0-901 GCF_000164805.1 Carlito syrichta | reverse complement strand
GAATGGAATGGAACGGAATGGAATGGAAGAGAATGAAATGGAATGGAGATGAATTCTGAGGAATGGGATGGAATAGAATGAAATGGCGTAGAATGGAATGGAGTGGAATGGAATGGATTGGAAGAGAATGGAATGGAATATAGGGAATAGGGAAGAATGGAAGGGAGAGGAATGGAATGGAGTGGAATGGAATTGAAATAATGGAATGGAGTGGAATGGAAGAGAGAGGAATATAATGGAATGGAGTGCAGAGGAATGGAATGGAGTGGAGTGTAATGAACTGGAATGATATGCAAGGGAGAGGAATGGAATGGAACGAAATGGAATGGAATGGAATTGAAAAGAATGGAATGGAATGGAATGGAACGGAGAGGAATGAAAAGAATAGAATGAATTGGAATGGAATGGAAAGATAAGAAATGGAATGGAGAGGAATGGAATGGAATGGAAAGGAATGAAATGGAATGGAGAGTAATGGAAAGGAATATAGAGGAATGGAAAGCAATGGAATGGAGAAGAATGGAATGGAATTGAATGCAATGGAGAGAAATGGAAAGGAATAGAATTCAATGGAATGGAGAGGAATGGAAACAATGATATGGAATGGATTTGAATGGAATGGAATGATGAGAAATGGAATGGAATGGAATGACATGTACTGGAAAGGATTGGAAGGGAATAGAGAGGAATGGAATGGAATGGAAAGGAATGCAAAGGAGAGTAATGGAATGGAATGGAGAGGAATGGAATGGAGTGGTATGGAATGGATTGGATAAGAATGGAATAGAAAGAAATGGATTGCAAAGGAATGGAATGGAAAGGAATGGAATGGAAGGGAACGGAATGGAATGGAGAGGAATTCTGAGAAATGGGATGGAATGGAATGAAATGGAGTAGAATG
>NW_007237973.1:0-1928 GCF_000164805.1 Carlito syrichta | reverse complement strand
AGGAATGGAATGGAGTGGTATGGAATGGATTGGATAAGAATGGAATAGAAAGAAATGGATTGCAAAGGAATGGAATGGAAAGGAATGGAATGGAAGGGAACGGAATGGAATGGAGAGGAATTCTGAGAAATGGGATGGAATGGAATGAAATGGAGTAGAATGTAATGGAGTGGAGGGGAATGGAATGGAATGGAACGGAATGGAATGGAATGTTATGGAACAGAGTGGCGACGGATGGAATATAATTGAATGAAATGGAATGGAGAGGAACGGAGAGGTAAGGAATGAAATGGAACGGAATGGAAATGAATGGAGAGTAAGGGAATGGAATAGAATGGTATGTCAAGGACTGGTATGGAATGGAATGGAAAGGATTGGCATGGAATTGAATGGAAAGGAATTGAATGGAACAGAATGGACGGGAATGGAATGAAATGGATTGCAGTGGAAAAAAATGGAGACAAATGCAAAGAAATGGAATGGAATGGATAGGAACGGAAATGAATAGAATGAAATGGAATGGGCTGAAATTGTGTGAAACGGAAGGGGATGGAATGGAGAATAATCTAATGGAATGGAATTGACAGGAACAGGATTGAATGGAATAGAATGGAATGGAGACGTATGGAAAGGAATGGAATGGAATGGAGAGGAATGGATTGGAATAGAATAGAAAGGAAAGCAAAGCAAAGGAATAGAATGGAGAGGTTTGGAATGGTATATAAGAGAGAGTAATGGAAAGGAAAGGAATGGAATGGAATGGAGATAAATGGAATGGGATGGAAGAGAATGGAAAGGAGAGGATGGATTGGAATGGAGAGGAATGAACGGAATGTAATGGAGAGGAATGTAATAGACAGGAATAGATTAGAATGAAATTGAATGGATAGCAATGGAATAGAATGGAATGGAGGGGAAAGGAATGGAATGGAATGAATTGGAATGGAATGGAATGGAATGGAGTAGAATTGAGAGTATTGGAATGGAGAGGAATGGAATGGAGTGGAATTGAGAGTATTGGAATGGAGAGGAATGGAAATGAGTGTAATGGATTGTAAAGTAATGGAATATAGAGGAATGGAGAGGATTGGAGAAGTATGGAAAGGATTGGAATGTAAAGGAATGGAGAGGAATTGAAAGGAATGGAATGGAGAGGAATGGAATGGAATCTAGTGGAATGGAATGGAATAGAATGGAAAAGTATGGAATGGAAAGAAATGGAATGGAGAGGAATGGATTAGAATGGAATATACTGGGTCGAATGGAATAGAATGGAATGGACAGGAAAGGAATGGAATGGAAAGGAGAGGAATTGAATGTAATGGAATAGAGACGAATGGAATGGAATAGAATGCAGAGGAATTCAATAGAATAGAAGGAAATGAAAGGAAATGGAATGAAGAGGAAAGGAATGGAATGAAAAGGAAGGGAATGGGGAGGTATTCAGAGGAATGGAATGCAGAGAAATGGAATGGAGTGCAAAGGAATGGATTGGAAGGAAATGGAAGAAAATACAGGGAAGAAAACATGTGATGGAGAGGAATAGAATGGGGTTTAACGAAAGGGGGAGGAATGTAGTGGACTGGAGTAGAGCGTAATATAATGGAAAGATATGGATTGGAGAAGAATGGAAAGGGATGGAATGGAATGTAGGGAACTGGAAATAAAGGAAAGAAATGGAATGGAAAGGAAAGGAATAAAATGGAATGAAGAGGAATGGAATGGAATGCAATGGAAAGGAATTGAATGGAATAGAAAGGAATGAAATGGAATTCAAAGGAATGGAATGGAATAGAGAGGAATAGTAATCAATGGAATGGAGAAGAATGGTATGGGAGGAATGGAATGGAATGGAATGAAATAGAATGGAGAGGAATGGAATGGAATAGAAAGGAATGGAATGGAGAGCAATGGAAAGAATGGAATGG
>NW_007237972.1:0-1128 GCF_000164805.1 Carlito syrichta | reverse complement strand
CATATCTTGTACTGAATGCATTTTACTAATTGTTTAACCAACGTCTTATATGAGGGATTTATCATTCTTACGCAACTCCCCTATTTGATAGTCCCCATATCTTTGTCATCCCGTTGATATGCTGAATATGGTTTGCAGACATTGTATGAGGTTAATGCTGTGTTAGAAAGACAGAACATGTTTTTAGCTACTTTAATTTTAGGAATTACAGCATTAATAAGCGATTGCTACTTGAGTAACAGTTTCAGCTGTAGTTCTACCTGAGGGAGTTAATACAGCTACCTTTGCTGATCAGTTATCTAAGAATGTTTCTATTGCATTAGCTACTCAGGAGTAAAGTTAATACTTTAGAGGAGACAGTTTTAGCAGTAGGACAAGAGCTTGTAACTTTAAAGATAAAATTGGCACTCTGATGTCACTCTGAGTTTAAGTGGATTTGCCTCACTCTTTTGGAGGTGAATAAGGCTGTCCATAACTGGGACAAGATAAAGAATCATATCCTTAGAATTTGGAATCATTCAGACTTAAGTATAGACCTTACTAAATTACATCAAGACATGCAGGATATGACTGTTGCTGAAAAGCAGTTCCGGTCCTATGAAATGGCTAACTCCATGTTTAATAACTTCTCATTGTTTGTTAATCGAAAGTCATTATTGTCTATACTCATTAATGTGGGAATTTGTGGGACAGTGATTCTCGTGTTGCTATGCCTACTTCCATTTATTTTCAGAGTACTGAAGAAGAACATTTCTCAGCTCAACACTGAGTTTCATGGTTTTGTGCTAAAAAATAAAAAAGGGGGGATGTTGGGAGCCGGCCACGGAGGCCCACTGAGCATTAGGTATTAGGGTTGGCCGTGGACCCTGAGGCTGCTAGGATGTGTTTGGGAGCCGTTGACTCCATGTTCCTCCTCCTTTTACCATGCAGCACAAGCAACCTAAAGGAACTCTGCTGGCCTAAGCTGAAGACTCTATGACTGTGACAGGCATGGCTCACTCTAGAAATCCATTGTTCCTGTTTCCCATAAACTGTGGTTTTCACTTAGGTATTAGATATAATTCAAATTCAGTTCACATTTAGGAGCCTTTTATATGTTACAAGCCTCTTTATAAGATTTAAAAGTAT
>NW_007237971.1:0-785 GCF_000164805.1 Carlito syrichta | reverse complement strand
TCTAGTTAGCTAATGAGTTAAGTCAGCTGGATATGTCAGTTAGCTTGCTACTTAGCTAATGAGTTGTCAGCTGGCCATGTCAGCTAGCTAGCTCATTAGATAATGAGTTAAGTCAGATGACTAAGTCACCTAGCTAGCAGGCTATATAATGAGTAAGCTAACTGGTTAGCTAGCTTATTAAGTCAGACTTACATAGGCAGCTAATTATGTAAGTCAGCTTGTTAGCTAGGTGTCTAGATAGTTAGTTAACAATTTACGTCAGATGGCTAGCTACGTAGCTAGCTAGTTAGCTATTTAATTCAGCTGGATATCTAGGTAGCTAGCTGGTTAAGTCAGCTAGTCAAGTCAGCTGGCTATCCAGCTAGCTCGCTTGGTAGCGAGCTAGTTAAGTCAGTTGACTAGCTAGCTGGTTATCTGGTTAATTCAGCTAGATAAAAGAACTGGCTAGCCAGCTTGCAAGGTAGTTAACTAGAAAGTTAAGTCAGCTAGATAGCTACTTGAGTAGCTAGTGATGTCAGCGAGTTGTCAGCTGATAGCCAACTTGCTAGCTGGTTAATACATCGATTTTAGTCAGCTATCTAGCCAGCTGGCTATGTAGGTAGCTAGCTAGATAAGTCAGCATGCTAGCCAGCAGGCTGGCTCTTCAATGCACCAAGTTAATTCAGCTGGCTAGCCTGCTAGCTAGGTAGTTAGCAAGATAGTTATGTGAACTGGCTAGCCCGCTTGCAAGCTTTAGTCATCTAGGTTAGTCAGCTGGCTAGCCAGCTGGCTATATAGGTAGCCAG
>NW_007237970.1:3237-4343 GCF_000164805.1 Carlito syrichta | reverse complement strand
TCGTTAAGACAGCTGGATAGTCAGTCAGCTAACTCTTTAAGTCAGCTAGTTGAGTGAGCTGGCTAGCCAGCTAGCTAGCAGGTTAAGTCAGCTAGTTAGTTCAAGTGGCTAGCCAACTGGTTAGCTAGTTGAATAGCTAGTTAAGCCAGCTGGCTAGTCGGATGTCTAGTTAAATAAGCTAGATAAGACAACTGGTTAGCCAGCTGGTTTGTTAGGTGCCTGGCATTTTAAGACAGCTCGTTATCAGACTGGTCTGGAAGGTGGCCACTTAGTCAGATAGGTGGCTAGTTAGTCAGCTAGCTAGTCAGCTTGCTGGTCAGCTAGCTAGTTAAGTCAACTAGGTCATCAGCTACCTAGTCAGCTTAATTATTAAGTGAGCTAGCCAGCTAAATAGCCAGCTGGATAGCTAGTTAAGTAACCTATATAAGCCAATTGGCTACATAGTTGGCTAGCTACATAGCCAGTTAGTTATGTCAGCTGTTCAGCCAGCTTGCTAGCTATTTAAGACAGCTAGTTAAGACGGCTGGCTTGCCAGCTGGCTAGATAGGTAGTGAACTAGTTAAGTCAGTTGGCTTGCCAGCTGGCTAGCTATTTAAGTCAGCTAGTAATTCATCTAGCTTCCCAGCTGTCTAGCTAGCTGACAGGTGGCTAGCCAGCGGACTTAAGTCAGCTGGATAGCCACCAGGCAAGCTAGTGCTGTCAGCTAGTTCTGTCAGCTCACTAGCCAACTTGATAAATTGTTATGTCAGCTAGTTGAGTGAGCTGGCTGACCAGATGGCTAGCTGGTTAAATCAGCTAATTAATTCAAGTCGTTAGCCAACTGGCTAGCTAGCTTACTCTCCAGTTTAGTCAGCTGACCAGCAAGCAGGCTACCTGGTTAAGTCAGCTGGTTTAGTCACCTGGCTAGCCACATGGCTAGGTAGGTAGCTAACTAATTAAGTTAGCAGGCTAGATGGATGACTACCTAGTTAAGTCAGCAAGTTAAGTGAGCTGGCTAGACAGATGACTAGCTAGGTGGTTAGCGAGTAAAGCCAGCTGGCTAGCCAGATGGCTATCTAGTTAAGTCAGCTATTAAAGTCAGCTAGTTAGTTGGCTGGCTAGCTAGG
>NW_007237970.1:1943-2719 GCF_000164805.1 Carlito syrichta | reverse complement strand
AGTCAGTTAGCTAGTCAGCTATTTATTTAGCTATCTAGTCGGTGCCAACTCAGCTAACTGTTCATCTAACTAGTGACTTTGCTCGCTTTCCATTAGTTCAGCTTACTAGTCGGCTCCCTTGCCTGCCAACTGGTGAGCAAACGAGTCAGTTCACTTGCCAGCCAACAGGTCAACTAACTTGTCAGCTTGCTCTCAGGCCAACAGGTTAGCTAGCTATTTGGCTTGTTTGCCAGCCAACTAGTTAAGTCAACTCAACAGTCAGTTCGTTCACCACCTGACAAGTTAAGGCAGCTCACCAGTCACATCACTCATCAGACGACTAGTTAAATTGACTCACAGGTCGACTCACTTGCCGGCCTACTAGTTAAGTCCTCTGACCAGTCGGATCACTCGCCAGCTGACTAAAGACAGCTGACCAGTCACCTCACTCACTGGCTGACTAGTTAAGTCAGCTGACCAGTCGGCTCTCTTGCCGGCCAACTAGTTAAGTCAGCTGACCTGTCAGCTCACTCACTGGACAATTAGTAAAGTCAGCTCACCTCTTGGCTCACTCACAGGCTGACTAGTTACGTCAGCTAACTGGTTGGCCGCCTAGCTAGTCAACCAGTAAATTCAGCTAACCAATCGGCCGAACAGTCGGCCAACTTGTCAGCTGAGAAGTTAGCGCAGGTAACTAGTCGCCGACAAGGTAGGCCATCAAACAAATCGGCCTACTAATCGGCCGACTAGTTAGGTCAGAACACCAGCCATACAAATAGTTAAAAGAGCTGACTAGT
>NW_007237970.1:0-1734 GCF_000164805.1 Carlito syrichta | reverse complement strand
CCTGGCTTACTCGTTAAACAACAGGTTAAGTCAGATATTAACTCGTTACCAACTTGTAAAAAGAGGTAGCTAACTCATTAACCAACTCAATATGTTGGCTAGTCGTCTCATTAGGCAACTAGTTCAGTCAGCTAGCTAAGTCAGCTACCTAACCAGCTAGCTAGCTAAGTCAACTAACTAACCCAGCTAGCTCACTAGTTTGCTAACTTTTTAAGTCAGGTACTTAAGTCTGCTAACTAACTAGTTAGCTAATTACTTAAGTCAGCTCAATATTCAGTTAGATAAATTGTTAGCTAACTATTTAATTCAGGCAGTAAAGTCAACTAGCTAACTAGTGAAGATGACCAGTTAAGTCAGCTACCTAAGTAGTTAAGTCATCTACATAATTCAGTTAGTTAAGTCTGCTTTCTAATTAAGTCAGCTGGTTAAGGCAGCTAGCTAGCTAGTTAACTAACAGGTTAAGTCAGCAGGTGGATTCAGGTAGTTAGCTAGCTAGCTAACAGTTTTAGTCAGCTGGTTGAGTCAGCTTGCTAACTAGTTAGCAAATGGGTTGAGTCAGCTGGTTGAGTAGGCTAGCTAACTAGTTAGCTAACGAGTTAACTCAGCTGGATGAGACAGCTTGCTAATTAGCTGAGTAAAGTCAGCTGCTTGAGCCACCTAGGACGCTTGTGAGCTAATGAGTTAAGTTGAATGACTAAGTCAGCTAGCTAGCATGTTACTTAATGAGTATGCTAACTAGTTAGCTAGCTGGTTATGTCAGCTAGCTAGGGAGGTAACTATTTAAGCAAGTTTGTCAGCTAGGTAGCTAGCTAGTTAGTTAAATGTTTAAATCAGCTGGCTAGTGAGGTAGCAAGCTAGTTAGTTAACTATTTAAGTCAGCTGTCTAGCTACTAGTTAGCTAGATAATTCAGATAATTAAGTCAGTTGGGTAGCCAGCTAGCTAGCTAGGTAGCGAGGTAGTTAAGTCAGCTGGCCAACCCGCTGGCTAGATTGGCAGCCAGCTAGTTAAGTCAGCTGGCTAACCTTCTGACTAGATAGTTAAGTTAACTAGTTGTCAGATGGAAACTAGATGGCAAACTAGTTAAGTCAACTCGTTAAGTCATTTGGCTCTCCAACTGGTTAGTTAAAAACTAGTTAAGGCAGGTGGCTATCCATCAGGCTAGCTTGTTATTTCAGCTAGTTAAGTCAGCTGGTTAGCTAGGAAACTAGCTATATAAGTCAGCTAGCTATAAAAGCTAGCTAGCTAGTTAAGTCAGCTGCCTAGTTAGATAGATAACTAGATAGCTAGATACTTAAGCCAGCTAGTTAAGCCAGCTGGCTAGCTAAGTAGCTAGCTGGTTAAGTCAGCTGGTGAAGTCTCTTGCTAGCTAGTTAATTCAGGAAGCTAAGTCAGCTGGCTAGCCAGTTAGCTAGCTATTTAAGTAACCTAGGTAAGTCAGCTCACTAGCCAGCTGGTTAGGTCCGTAATTACATAGTTAAGTCAGCTGGTAAGTCAGCGGGCTATGTAGGTGGTCAGCTAGTTAATTCAGCTGTCTATCCAACTGACTAGCTAGGTAGCTAGGCAGTTATGTCAGCCTGCTAACCAGCTTACCATCTACTGAAGTCACCTAGTTATGTCAGCTGGCTAACCAGCTGCCTATCTGGGCAGTTAACAACTTATGTCAGCTGACTAGCCAGCTGACTAGCTAATTAAGTCACCTAGTTAAGTCAGCTCTCTAGCCAGTTGGTTAGCTA
>NW_007237969.1:4844-6258 GCF_000164805.1 Carlito syrichta | reverse complement strand
TTCCGTAATGACAGTCCTCATATACGGAAAACTACATGGCCTCTTACTTAGGAAGAATAAGGAATCTGGTTACATGAGTCCTCAAATCCCAAAAACCTACAGGGAGTCTTAGTAAGGGAGACAAACTTATCAGGGATTTGAAGCACGAATCTGGAAGTGGGAGTTCTCAAATACAGGAAACTACATGGGCTTTTGCTAAGGAAGAATAACGAATCTGGGTTACACGAGTCCTCAATTCCAAAAATGTTCAGGGTGTCATGGTTCAGCCTACAAGACTCGGACTTCGACGTCCTCTTATTTTTCAGAGCTGTTTCCTATGTGCATATTAGGAATCACTCATTCCAGAAGTCCCGCAATGCTCTGGTCCTCTCAATTGTTTAAATGAAAATATGGCACTACAAGTCCATTTAGATTCTGGATCCTCTAATGCCAAATTCCAGGACACAAGTAATCATCTCGGGTTTTTTGAATGTAAGCCCTGATTTCAGGGTTACCTCGTACTCCAGAAACTTCTGGTAGTTCAGCTACTCGGAATTAGGACCTTGGGTTTAGATGTTGCACCATGTTTAGAAGGTATTATTGGGAGGCACCAGGGTCTTGGTTTAAAACTCCATAGGAGCATTCTGGCGTCGTTCTATTGGGAGCCACGTGTCTGGACTTATAGGGAACGGGGAAATATCTGGTTGGTCTTCTGGGAACGAAACAGGAATCTCGGACACTATGTCCCCAGATAGCTTCTACTCATATTACCAAGGTGGAAAAAGGAAAATCAGTTGGCATGTGACCAGGAAACTTCTGGGCAGTTGTTAATTTTTCCCTGGCTTAAGGTAGTTCTCATACCTAGAAGTCTACAGGACATTTCTAAATGCCAATGAGGAATTTGGAGTACCAGAACCCACACTTTTCTGAACTAATTCCTATATATGTACCACAAATCTGTCTTTACCGATTCAAGCGAACCTGCTGCTCCTCTTCTTAGTTGTAACAGAGAATCTGGCCATCTGCTCAGCTTTTTTTGCAGAGAGTGTAAGGCCAGATTTCACAACCCAAGGAATTATGTCGCCATTTTTCGTGTAATTTCTGACTTCAGGTTTACCTCCTAATCCAGAAAATACTACTGGAATTTTAGATTGATATTCCTAACTTGGGATTAGGTCTTCCCAAATATTTAGGACGTATTCTTAAAGGGGATCCAGCAAACTTGGATTCCAGGGCCCTTCTGACCCTTTGGGCTTATGAGTATTGGTATATAAGAGTTTGTACTTCCACATTGGCAGGTAACTTCCAGGAGTCTTACTGAGAAGAAAAAGAATCTGGGTTACGGGGGTCGCTAATCTAAGAATTCTACATGGACACATTATAAGGGCTAATCTGTAATCTGGGATTCTATTTCCACACACACTTTAGGGCTACG
>NW_007237969.1:0-4588 GCF_000164805.1 Carlito syrichta | reverse complement strand
CCTGGTGGAATTGGGACATTGGATTTAGAAGATTCCATATTTTGTTGGGGTCTTGTTAAGGGGAACCAGAAATCTTAGATTCCAGGTCCCCAATAACCTTATAGGAGTCTTTCTCTTGTTATCCAAACAACTAGAATTCTGAGTCACCAGGAAATATCTCAGCACCTTGCTGAGAATGAAGCAGGAATCTGGGTAATGGGTGTCCTCATATACAGGAAACTACATGGCCTCTTGCTAAGGAAGAATAAGGAATTTTGGTTGCACGAGTCCTCAGCCCAAAAATCCACAGGGCGCCTTACTAAGAGGTAACCATGAATCAGATTTTTAATGTAGGAATCTGGGTAGTGGGGGTCCTCAAATACAGGAAACAGGACTGCCTATTGCTAAGAAAGAATAAGGGATCTGGGTTACACGTGTCCTCTATACCTAAGAAACTTCAGGGCGTCTTGCTAAGGGCTAAACACAAATAAGGGTTTTTGAAGCATGAATCTGCGGAAAAGGGGTCCTCATATACAAGCAAATACTCGGCCTTTTGCTAAGAAAGAATAAGGAATCTGGGTTACACGTGTTCCCTATCCCAAAAGAACTACAGGGCCTCTTGCTAAGGGCTAAACAAAAATAAGAGATTTGAAGCAGGAATGTGTGTAATACTCCTCATAACATGAATCTTCGAGGCCTCTTGCTAAGGAAAAATAAGGAATCTGATTTATATGGTTCCTCAATAACAAAATCTACATAGCGTCTTGCTAAGGGCTAAGCAGGAATCAGGGTTTCAAAACAGGAATTTGGGGAATGAGAGTCCTCATATACAGGACACTACATGGCCGTCAGTGAAGCAGAATAAAGAATATTGTTACACGAGTCCTCAATCCGAAAAAATTTTCAGGACGTCTTGCTACTGGACAAAAAAGAAACAGGGCTTCGAGCTCCCCTCATGTTTTGGAGTTATTTAGCATGTGGGTATTAGGGATCAGTAAATTCAGGACTCCAGCAACTTGATAGTTCTAAATGGGTATCTGGTCCTACAAGTCCGTTAGGTTACTCAAGAAAACTAAGACCAGATTCCAGCACAAAAGGGATCATCTCGCCTTATTTGGTTGTAACTCTTGGTCTCAAGATGAACCTTGTATTCTCACACTTCTCTTTGCCCTTTTATTTTGAGAGGGGATGAGGGTTTTGCAGATGCCAAATGTTTAGTAAGTATTTTTAAGGGTAATCCTGAATCACGGATTCCTCATCCCCAGGAAACTTGTGGGCATCTGTCTTTTTGTATAGAAAGTTTTGGAATACACATCGACAGGGAAAATCAAGCATCTTGCAATGAACAAAAAGGGAATCCTGGTTCTTGGAGTTCTCATTCGCTGAAGTCTACAGGGACACTTCATAAGGTTTAATCAGGAATCTGGGCTTCTAGGTCCAAATATTTTTAGGGTGTCTTTTACAAGGGAAACCAGGAATCTTGGAATCCTAATTGCCAAGGAAACTTCTGAGGGTCTTTCAGTTGATATTCAAACAACTTGATTTCTACATCACCCAAAATATCTCAGTGTCTTGCTGAGAACGAAGCAGGAATCTGAGTGATGGGAGTCCCCATATACAGGAAACTTCATGACTCTTGGAAAGGATGAATAAGTAATCTGGGCTACATGGGTCCTCAATACAGAAAATCTACAGTGTGTCTTGCTAAGGGCTAAACAAATTCAGGTCTTCGAGCACCTCTCATGTTTTAGAGATATTTGTTATGTGGATATTATGAATCAATCATTTCTGGACTCCAGCAACACTCTGGTACTCTTGATAGCTGAGATCGAGAAACTGGAACTAAAAGTCTGTTTAGATACTTGGAATCTCTGATTCCAGATCCAGGACACCAGTAATTCCCTCGGATTTTATGTATGTAAGCCCTGACCACAGTTTTACCTCGTACTCCAGAATCTTCAGTGACTCCACTGTTCGCTATTAGGACTTTGGGTTTAGGTGTTCAATTTTTTTAGGAGGTATCATTGGGAGGGAGCCAGGAATCTTAGATTCCACATCACCAGACATATTCTTGTCCACTTTCTATGGGTATACAAGAGTCTGGACTTCCAGGCCAACAGGAAACATCTCGTCGTTTACTTAGAACAAAATAGGATTTTGGGTCACTTTGTCCCTTGAAAGTTTCTACACACTTTACTAAAGAGGAACCAGGAAACTCGGTTCCATGTAACTTGCAAACATTTGTGTATTTGCTAAATTATCCGTGGCTTAAGACAGTGCTCATACATGGGAATCTACAGGGACTTTGGCAAATGCTAATCTGGAACCTGGGTGTCCTGGTTCTCATATTATTCAGAGCAAAGTCCTATATGTGTACCACAAATCGGGCATTGCCGATCCCCAAGAAGCAGTTGTGCCTCTTGATAGTTTTAGCTGAGAATCTGGTCTAGTGGCCATTTACTTCACAGGGTCTTGTAAGGCCAGATTACAGAATCCACGCAATCATCTGCCATTTGTTAATGTGATCACTGGTTTCGGGGTTACCTCGTAGTCCAGAAACGAATGCTGGACATTCGTTTTCTCATTGAGAATATGGGATTAGGGGTTCCCACATATTTAGGATGTATTCTTAAGGGGGGAGCTAGCAATCTTCGATTCCAGGTCCCTGGGAAACTTCTTAGCGGATGTGTACTGATATGTAAGCGTTTGTACTTGCACGTCACCAGAAAAAGGCCGGGCGTCTTCCTGATAATAAAAAAGGAATGTGGGTTACTTAAGGCCCCAATCTATTCATACAGGGCTCCGTTATAATGGCTTATCTGTAATCTGGGCGTCTTGTTCTCCAAATTTTTCAGAGCAAATTGCCACTTGCAAAGGACAAGTGTCAATATAGTTTCCCAGCAACTTTCTAGTCCTCTTGATTCTTGTAACCAAGAACCAGTCCGTGAAATTCAGTTGGGTTTGTTGGCACAACTAAAGTCAGATTACAGGACTAAGCCATCATCTCGCCATATTTGTGGGTAACTCTTGTCTTAAGATGTACCCTGTAATTCTAAAACTTCCGGTTGTGCATCTATTTGATATGGCCTTGGGGTTTTGAGGTTGCTAAGCATGTAGTACATATTTTTAAAGGTAACAAGGAATCACGGATTCCACGTCCCTGGGAAACAGGTGGGCATCTGTCTATGTGCATACAAAATTTCGGAATCCAGATCGCCAGGGAAATTCAGGGCATCTTATGGAGAATGAGAAGAGAATGCGTGTTCAGTGGTACTCAATCGTCAAAATCTATATGGCCTCTTGATATGGTTTAATGAGGAATCTGGGCTTGTAGGTCCTCCTGTTTTTCAGAGCTACTTGTTGCGTGGATACCTAAACTCTCTTATTGCAGATTCAAGAAGATTCCGGTCTTTTTGATAGTTGTAATTGAGGATCTGGAGCTACAATTTCGTTTGTTTCTTATGAAAATCTTCGGCCATATTTTAGTTCCCCAGGAATCAACTGGCATTTTGGGACAAAATCCCTCGCTTCAGGTTACCTCAGAATACCGAAAATTCCTGTGGTCAGGCTGGTGGGAATTGGGATATTGGGTTTAGAATATTCCCCATTTTTACAATGTCTTGTGAAGGGGAACCTGTTAATTTGGATTACACTTCTTAGGTACTACATGGGGGTCTTTCTATTGATATCCAAACAACTGGAATTCTATGTTCATCAGAAAATATCTCAGGTATTGCTGAGAATTAAGCAGGAATTTGCGAAATTGGAATCCTCATATATGGGAAACTACATGGCCTATTACTATGGAAGAATAAGGAATCTTGGTTATACGAGTCCTCAAATTCCAAAAACCTACAGGGAATCTTACTCAAGAAGAAAAATGTATCAGGAATTTGAAGCTCCAATCTGGGGAATGGGAGTCCTCTTATACAAGAAACTTCACAACCTCTTGCTAAGGCTGAACAAGGAATCTGGGTTACACATGTCCTGAATCCTAAAAATTTACATGGCATCTTTCTAAGGGCTAAACAAAAATCAGGGTTTCGAAGAAGGAATCTTGGTAATGGGAGTCTTCATATACAGGAAACTCCACAGCCTCTACCTAAGAAAGGATAAGGAATCTGGTTTTCACGAGTCCTCAATGCCAAAAATCTACTGGGTGTCTTGCTAAGGGCTAAAGAAGAATGAGGATTTCGAAGCAAGAATCTGGGGAATGGGAGTCCTCATATACAGGAAACTACTTGCTAAAGAAGAATAACGAATCTAGAAGACTCGGACTTCAATGTCCCCATAATTTTCAGAGCTGTTTCCTATGTGCATATTAGGAATCAGTCATTACAGAATTCCCACATCATTATGGTCCTCTCGATAGTTTAAAAGAATATATGGCAGTAAAAGTCCATTTAGGTTATGGATCCTCTAACGTCAAATTCCAGGACACAAGTAATCATCTCGGGTTTTGTGAATGTAAGCCCTGAGTTCAGGATTACTTCTTACTCCAGAAACTTCTGGTAGTTCAGCTACTCGGAATTAGGACCTTGGGTTTAGATGTTGCACCATGTTTAGAAGGTATTTTTGGGAGGGCCCAGGGTCTTGGTTTCCAAGTTCG
>NW_007237968.1:0-743 GCF_000164805.1 Carlito syrichta | reverse complement strand
GCCAAATGCAGGACACAAGTAATCATCTCGGGTTTTTTGAATGTAAGCCTGATTTCAGGGTTACCTCGTACTCCAGAAACTTCTGGTAGTTCATCTACTCGGTATTAGGAGCTTGGGTTTAGATGTTGCACCATGTTTAGAAGGTATTATTGGGAGGCACCAGGGTCTTGGTTTAAAAGTCCATAGGAGCATTCTGGCGTCGTTCTATTGGGAGCCACGTGTCTGGACTTATAGGGAACGGGGAAATATCTGGTTGGACTTCTGGGAACGAAACAGGAATCTCGGACACTATGTCCCCAGATAGCTTCTACTCATATTACCAATGTGGAAAAAGGAAAATCATTTGGCATGTGACCAGGAAACTTCTGGGCAGTTGTTAATTTTTCCCTGGCTTAAGGTAATTCTCATACCTAGAAGCCTACAGGACATTTCTAAATGCCAATAAGGAATTTGGAGTACCAGAACCCACACTTGTCTGAACTAATTCCTATATATGTATCACAAATCTGTCATTACCAATTAAAGGGAACCTACTGCTCCTCTTCTTAGTTGTAACAGAGAATCTGGCCATCTGCTCAGCTTTTTTGGCAGGAGAGTGTAAGGCCAGATTTCACAACCCAAGGAATTATGTCGCCATTTTTCGTGTAATTTCTGACTTCAGGTTTACATCCTAATCCAGAAAGTACTACTGGAATTTTAGATTGATATTCCTAATTTGGGATTAGGTCTTCCCAACTATTTGG
>NW_007237967.1:0-1949 GCF_000164805.1 Carlito syrichta | reverse complement strand
AATGCCAATAAGGAATTTGGAGTACCAGAACCCACACTTGTCTGAACTAATTCCTATATATGTATCACAAATCTGTCATTACCAATTAAAGGGAACCTACTGCTCCTCTTCTTAGTTGTAACAGAGAATCTGGCCATCTGCTCAGCTTTTTTGGCAGGAGAGTGTAAGGCCAGATTTCACAACCCAAGGAATTATGTCGCCATTTTTCGTGTAATTTCTGACTTCAGGTTTACATCCTAATCCAGAAAGTACTACTGGAATTTTAGATTGATATTCCTAATTTGGGATTAGGTCTTCCCAACTATTTAGGACGTATTCTTAAAGGGGATCCAGCAAACTTGGATTCCAGGGCCCTTCTGACCCTTTGGGCTTATGAGTATTGGTATATAAGAGTTTGTACTTCCACATTGGCAGGTAACTTCCAGGAGTCTTACTGAGAAGAAAAAGAATCTGGGTTACGGGGGTCGATAATCTAAGAATTCTACATGGACACATTATAAGGGCTAATCTGTAATCTGGGATTCTATTTCCACACACACTTTAGGGCTACATGCCTCTTGGATATGAAAGTTTTGTCATTATAGATTCTCAGCAACCCTCTGTTCTTCTTGATAGTTGTAACCGAGAATGTGTACCTACAAGTCCATTGGGTTCTGCGGGACAACATGGGGCAGATTCCAGTACCCAAAGGATCTTATCGCCATGTTTGTAGGTATTTATTACCTAAATATGTATCTTGTAATCCTATAACTTCTGTTCCAATAGGGTTCCAGTGTTTTGAGGTTGACTACTATTTATTACATGCTTTTAAGGGTAATCAGGATTCATGGATTACACGACCTTAGGTAATTTCTGGGCATCTGCCTATTTTTATACAGAGTTTTTGGATCCACATCACGAGGGAAAATCAGGGCATCTTGCTGAGAACAAAAAGGAAATCTGGGTTCTTGAGTTCTCATTTGCCAAAGTCTACAGGGCCTCTTGATGAGGTTTAATCAGGAATCTGGGCTTTTAGGTCCAAATATTTTTAGGGTGTCTTTTACAAGGGAACCAGGAATCTTGGATCCTAATTGCAAAGGAAGCTTCTGGGGGTCTTTCTGTTGATATTCAAACAACTTGATTTCTACATCACCCAAAATATCTCAGTGTCTTGCTGAGAATGAAGCAGGAATCTGGGTAATGGGAGTCCCCATATACAGGAAACTTCATGACTCTTGGAAATGATGAATAAGTAATCTGGGCTACATGGGTCCTCAATACAGAAAATCTAATCTACAGTGTGTCTTGCTAAGGCTAAACAAATTCAGGTCTTCGAGCACCTCTCATGTTTTAGAGATATTTGTTATGTGGATATTATGAATCAATCATTTCTGGACTCCAGCAACACTCTGGTACTCTTGATAGCTGAGATCTGGAAACTGGAACTAAAAGTCTGTTTAGATACTCGGAATCTCTGATTCCAGATCCAGGACACCAGTAATTCCCTCGGATTTTATGTATGTAAGCCATGACCACAGTTTTACCTCGTACTCCAGAATCTTCAGTGGCTCCACTGTTTGCTATTAGGACTTTGGGTTTAGGTGTTCAATTTTTTTAGGAAGTATCATTGGGAGGAAACCAGGAATCTTAGATTCCATGTCACCAGATATATTCTTGTCCACTTTCTATGGGTATACAAGAGTCTGGACTTCCAGCCCAACAGGAAACATCTCGTCATTTACTTAGAACAAAATAGGAATTTGGGTCACTTTGTCCCTTGAAAGTTTCTACACGCTTTACTAAAAAGGAACCAGGAAACTCGGTTTCCATGTTACTTGCAAACATTTGTGTATTTGCTAAATTATCCGTGGCTTAAGACAGTGCTCATACATGGGGAATCTACGGGACTTTGGGCAAATGCTAATCTGGAAACCTGGGGTGCCTGGTTCTCATATTATTCAGAGCAAAGT
>NW_007237966.1:0-4263 GCF_000164805.1 Carlito syrichta | reverse complement strand
CAAGGGCTAATCTGTAATCTGGGATTCTATTTCCACACACACTTTAGGGCTACATGCCTCTTGGATATGAAAGTTTTGTCATTATAGATTCTCAGCAACCCTCTGTTCTTCTTGATAGTTGTAATCGAGAATGTGTACCTACAAGTCCATTGGGTTCTACGGGAAAACATGGGGCAGATTCCAGGACACAAAGGATCTTATCTCCATGTTTGTATGTATTTATTACCTAAAGATGTATCTTGTAATCCTATAACTTCTGTTCCGATAGGGTCCCGGTGTTTTGAGGTTGACTACTATTTATTACATACTTTTAAGGGTAATCAGGATTCATGGATTACACGACCTTAGGTAATTTCTGGGCATCTGCCTATTTTTATACAGAGTTTTTGGATCCACATCACGAGGGAAAATCAGGGCATCTTGCTGAGAACAAAAAGGAAATCTGGTTCTAGGAGTTCTCATTCGCCAGATCGACAGGGCCTCTTGATAAGGTTTCATCAGCAATCTGGGCTTCAGGGTCCCTACAGGAATCAAATGTCATATTGGTACAAAATCCCTCGATTCAGGTTACCTCAAGCTACAGAAATTTCTTGTGGTCAGTCTGGTGGAATTGGGACATTGGATTTAGAAGATTCCATATTTTGTTGGGGTCTTGTTAAGGGGAACCAAAAATCTTAGATTCCAGGTCCCCAATAACCTTATAGGAGTCTTTCTCTTGTTATCCAAACAACTAGAATTCTGAGTCACCAGGAAATATCTCAGCACCTTGCTGAGAATGAAGCAGGAATCTGGGTAATGGGTGTCCTCATATACAGGAAACTACATGGCCTCTTGCTAAGGAAGAATAAGGAGTTTTGGTTGCACGAGTCCTCAGCCCAAAAATCCACAGGGCACCTTACTAAGAGGTAACCATGAATCAGATTTTTAAAGTAGGAATCTGGGTAGTGGGGGTCCTCAAATACAGGAAACAGGACTGCCTATTGCTAAGAAAGAATAAAGGATCTGTGTTACACGTGTCCTCTATACCTAAGAAACTTCAGGCGTCTTGCTAAGGGCTAAACACGAATAAGGGTTTTTGAAGCACGAATCTGCGGAAAAGGGGTCCTCATATACAAGCAAATACTCGGCCTTTTGCTAAGAAAGAATAAGGAATCTGGGTTACACGTGTTCCCTATCCCAAAAGAACTACAGGGCCTCTTGCTAAGGGCTAAACAAAAATAAGAGATTTGAAGCAGGAATGTGTGTAATACTCCTCATAACATGAATCTTCGAGGCCTCTTGCTAAGGAAAAATAAGGAATCTGATTTATATGGTTCCTCAATAACAAAATCTACATAGCGTCTTGCTAAGGGCTAAACAGGAATCAGGGTTTCAAAACAGGAATTTGGGGAATGAGAGTCCTCATATACAGGACACTACATGGCCGTCAGTGAAGCAAGAATAAGGAATATTGTTACACGAGTCCTCAATCCGAAAAAATTTTCAGGACGTCTTGCTACTGGACAAAAAACAATCAGGGCTTCGAGCTCCCCTCATGTTTTGGAGTTATTTAGCATGTGGGTATTAGGGATCAGTAAATTCAGGACTCCAGCAACCTTCTGGTCCTCTTGATAGTTCTAAATGGGTATCTGGCCCTACAAGTCCGTTAGGTTACTCAAGAAAACTAAGGCCAGATTCCAGCACAAAAGGGATCATCTCGCCTTATTTGGTTGTAACTCTTGGTCTCAAGATGAACCTTGTATTCTCACACTTCTCTTTGCCCTTTTATTTTGAGAGGGGATGAGGGTTTTGCAGATGCCAAATGTTTAGTAAGTATTTTTAAGGGTAACCCTGAATCACGGATTCCTCATCCTTAGGAAACTTGTGGGCATCTGTCTTTTTGTATACACAGTTTTGGAATACACATCGACAGGGAAAATCAAGCATCTTGCAATGAACAAAAAGGGAATCCTGGTTCTTGGAGTTCTCATTCGCTGAAGTCTACAGGGACACTTCATAAGGTTTAATCAGGAATCTGGGCTTTTAGGTCCAAATATTTTTAGGGTGTCTTTTACAAGGGAACCAGGAATCTTGGATCCTAATTGCCAAGGAAACTTCTGGGGGTCTTTCAGTTGATATTCAAACAACTTGATTTCTACATCACCCAAAATATCTCAGTGTCTTGCTGAGAATGAAGCAGGAATCTGGGTAATGGGAGTCCCCATATACAGGAAACTTCATGACTCTTGGAAAGGATGAATAAGTAATCTGGGCTACATGGGTCCTCAATACAGAAAATCTACAGTGTGTCTTGCTAAGGGCTAAACAAATTCAGGTCTTTGAGCACCTCTCATGTTTTAGAGATATTTGTTATGTGGATATTATGAATCAATCATTTCTGGACTCCAGCAACACTCTGGTACTCTTGATAGCTGAGATCGAGAAACTGGAACTAAAAGTCTGTTTAGATACTCGGAACCTCTGATTCCAGATCCAGGACACCAGTAATTCCCTCGGATTTTATGTATGTAAGCCCTGACCACAGTTTTACCTCGTACTCCAGAATCTTCAGTGGCTCCACTGTTCGCTATTAGGACTTTGGGTTTAGGTGTTCAATTTTTTTAGGAGGTATCATTGGGAGGGAACCAGGAATCTTAGATTGCACATCACCAGACATATTCTTGTCCACTTTCTATGGGTATACAAGAGTCTGGACTTCCAGGCCAACAGGAAACATCTCGTCGTTTACTTAGAACAAAATAGGATTTTGGGTCACTTTGTCCCTTGAAAGTTTCTACACACTTTACTAAAGAGGAACCAGGAAACTCGGTTTCCATGTAACTTGCAAACATTTGTGTATTTGCTAAATTATCCGTGGCTTAGGACAGTGCTCATACATGGGAATCTACAGGGACTTTGGCAAATGCTAATCTGGAACCTGGGTGTCCTGGTTCTCATATTATTCAGAGCAAAGTCCTATATGCGTACCACAAATTGGGCATTGCCGATCCCCAAGAAGCAGTTGTGCCTCTTGATAGTTTTAGCTGAGAATCTGGTCTAGTGGCCATTTACTTCACAGGGTCCTGTAAGGCCAGATTACACAATCCACGCAATCATCTGTCATTTGTTAATGTGATCACTGGTTTCAGGGTTACCTCGTAGTCCAGAAATGGATGCTGGACATTCGTTTTCTCATTGAGAATATGGGATTAGGGGTTCCCACATATTTAGGATGTATTCTTAAGGGGGGAGCTAGCAATCTTCGATTCCAGGTCCCTGGGAAACTTCTTAGCGGATGTGTACTGATATGTAAGCGTTTGTACTTGCACGTCACCAGAAAAAGGCCGGGCGTCTTCCTGATAATAAAAAAGGAATGTGGGTTACTTAAGGCCCCAATCTATTCATACAGGGCTCCGTTATAATGGCTTATCTGTAATCTGGGCGTCTTGTTCTCCAAATTTTTCAGAGCAAATTGCCACTTGCAAAGGACAAGTGTCAATATAGTTTCCCAGCAACTTTCTAGTCCTCTTGATTCTTGTAAACCAAGAACCAGTCCGTGAAATTCAGTTGGGTTTGTTGGCACAACTAAAGTCAGATTACAGGACTAAGCCATCATCTCGCCATATTTGTGGGTAACTCTTGTCTTAAGATGTACCCTGTAATTCTAAAACTTCCGTTTGTGCATCTATTTGATATGGCCTTAGGGTTTTGAGGTTGCTAAGCATGTAGTACATATTTTTAAAGGTAACAAGGAATCACGAATTCCACGTCCCTGGGAAACAGGTGGGCATCTGTCTATGTGCATACAAAATTTCGGAATCCAGATCGCCAGGGAAATTCAGGGCATCTTATGGAGAATGAGAAGAGAATGCGTGTTCAGTGGTACTCAATCGTCAAAATCTATATGGCCTCTTGATATGGTTTAATGAGGAATCTGGGCTTGTAGGTCCTCCTGTTTTTCAGAGCTACTTGTTGCGTGGATACCTAAACTCTCTTATTGCAGATTCAAGAAGATTCCGGTCTTTTTGATAGTTGTAATTGAGGATCTGGAGCTACAATTTCGTTTGTTTCTTATGAAAATCTTCGGCCATATTTTAGTTCCCCAGGAATCAACTGGCATTTTGGGACAAAATCCCTCGCTTCAGGTTACCTCAGAATACCGAAAATTCCTGTGGTCAGGCTGGTGGGAATTGGGATATTGGGTTTAGAATATTCCCCATTTTTACAATGTCTTGTGAAGGGGAACCTGTTAATTTGGATTACACTTCTTAGGTACTACATGGG
>NW_007237965.1:0-707 GCF_000164805.1 Carlito syrichta | reverse complement strand
AGCCCAAAGATCCACAGGGCGCCTTACTAAGAGGTAACCATGAATCAGATTTTTAATGTAGGAATCTGGGTAGTGGGGGTCCTCAAATACAGGAAACAGGACTGCCTATTGCTAAGAAAGAATAAGGGATCTGGATTACACGTGTCCTCTATACCTAAGAAACTTCAGGGCGTCTTGGTAAGGGCTAAACACAAATAAGGGTTTTTGAAGCATGAATCTGCAGAAAAGGGGTCCTCATATACAATCAAATACTCGGCCTTTTGCTAAGAAAGAATAAGGAATCTGGGTTACAGTGTTCCCTATCCCAAAAGAACTACAGGGCCTCTTGCTAAGGGCTAAACAAAAATAAGAGATTTGAAGCAGGAATGTGTGTAATACTCCTCATAACATGAATCTTCGAGGCCTCTTGCTAAGGAAAAATAAGGAATCTGATTTATATGGTTCCTCAATAACAAAATCTACATAGCGTCTTACTAAGGGCTAAACAGGAATCAGGGTTTCAAAACAGGAATTTGGGGAATGAGAGTCCTCATATACAGGACACTACATGGCCGTCAGTGAAGCAAGAATAAAGAATATTGTTACACGAGTCTTCAATCCGAAAAAATTTTCAGGACGTCTTGCTACTGGACAAAAAAGAAACAGGGCTTCGAGCTCCCCTCATGTTTTGGAGTTATTTAGCATGTGGGTATTAGGGATCAGTAAAT
>NW_007237964.1:0-755 GCF_000164805.1 Carlito syrichta | reverse complement strand
AAAAAAGGAATGTGGGTTACATAAGGCCTCAATCTATTTATACAGGGCTCCGTTATAATGGCTTATCTGTAATCTGGGCGTCTTGTTCTCCAAATTTTTCAGAGCAAATTGCCACTTGCAAAGGACAAGTGTCAATATAGTTTCCCAGCAACTTTCTAATCCTCTTGATTCTTGTAACCAAGAACCAGTCAGTGAAATTCAGTTGTGTTTGTCGGCAAAACTAAAGTCAGAGTACAGGACTAAGCCATCATCTCGCCATATTTGTGTGTAACTCTTGTCTTAAGATGTACCCTGTAATTCTAAAACTTCCGTTTGTGCATCTATTTGATATGGCCTTGGGGTTTTGAGGTTGCTAAGCATGTAGTACATATTTTTAAAGGTAACAAGGAATCACAGATTCCACCTCCCTGGGAAACAGGTGGGCATCTGTATATGTGCATACAAAATTTCGGAATCCAGATCGCCAGGGAAAATCAGGGCATCTTGTGGATAACGAGAAGAGAATGCGTGTTCAGTGGTACTCAATCGTCAAAATCTACATGGCCTCTTGATAAGGTTTAATGAGGAATCTGGGCTTGTAGGTCCTCCTGTTTTTCAGAGCTACTTGTTGCGTGGATACCTAAACTCTCTTATTACAGATTCAAGAAGATTCCGGTCTTTTTGATAGTTGTAATCGAGGATCTGGAGCTACAATTTCGTTTGTTTCTTATGAAAATCTTCGGCTATATTTTAGTTCCACAGGAATCAACTGGCAT
>NW_007237963.1:0-738 GCF_000164805.1 Carlito syrichta | reverse complement strand
TCAGGAAGATGTCCGGACATTTCTGGTGACATGGAAGTACAAACTTTTACATACCAATACTCATACCTCCAGAAGTTTCCCAGAGATATGGAATCAAAGATGGCTGGTTCCCCCTTAAGAATACGTCCTAAACTTGTGGGAACCCCTAATCCCATAATCCGAATACCAAAAAGAATGTTCAGAAGTAGTTTCTGGACTACGAGGTAAATCTGAAGCCAGAGATCATATTAACAAACAGTGAGAAGATTCCTTGGATTGTGGAATCTGGCCTTATAGGACCCTGTGGAACGAACGGACAAGTAGACCAGATTCTGAGTTACAACTAGCAAGAGGTCCAACAGGTTCCTTGGGATCAGTAAAGCCCGATTGGTTGTATACATATAGGACGTAGCTCTGAATAATATGGGGATCATATCTCCCAGATTCCAGATATGCATCAAGCTAAAGTCCCTTTCGAGTCCTAGGTATGAACACGGCCTTAAGCCAGGGATAAGTGTAGCAATTGCCCAGATGTTTGCAAGTTACAGGGAAACCGAGATTCCTGGTTCTTATTTAGTAACACGTATAGAAACTTTCAAGGAACACAGAGATCCAGATTCCTGTTTCGTTCTAAGCAAAACGCCAAGATGTTTCCTGTTGTCCTGGATGTCCAGACTCTTGTATGCCAATAGTAAGATGAAAAGAATATTCCTGCGGACGTTGAATCTAAGATTCCTGATTCCATCCCAAAAGTACCTG
>NW_007237962.1:0-960 GCF_000164805.1 Carlito syrichta | reverse complement strand
TGAGTTGTTCACATTATTTAGGAAGTACTTTTGGGACGAATCAGGAATCTTAGATTCAACGTCCGCAGGAATATTCTTGTCATCTTACTATTGGCATACAAGAGTCTGGACATTCAGGACAACAGGAAACATCTTGGCGTTTTACTTAGAACAAAACAGGAATCTGGGTCACTGTGTCCCTTGAAAGTTTCTATACGTGTTACTAAATAAGAACCAGGAATCTCGGTTTCCCTGTAACTTGCAAACATCTGGGTAATTGCTACACTTATCCCTGGCTTAAGGCCGTGTTCATACCTAGGACTCGAAAGGGACTTTAGCTTGATGCATATCTGGAATCTGGGAGATATGATCCCCATATTATTCAGAGTTACGTTCTATATGCATACAACCAATCGGGCTTTACCGATCCCAAGGAACCTGTTGGACCTCTTGCTAGTTGTAACTCAGAATCTGGTCTACTTGTCCGTTCGTTCCACAGGGTCCTATAAGGCCAGATTCCATAATTCAAGGAATCTTCTCACTGTTTGTAAATCTCTGGCTTCAGATTTACCTCGTAGTCCAGAAACTACTTCTGAACATTCTTTTTGGTATTCGGATTATGGGATTAGGGGTTCCCACAAGTTTGGGACGTATTCTTAAGGGGAACCAGCCATCTTTGATTCCATATCTCTGGGAAACTTCTGGAGGTATGAGTATTGGTATGTAAAAGTTTGTACTTCCACGTCACCAGAAAATGTCCGGACATCTTCCTGATACATAAAAAAAGGAAATTGGGTTATGGGAGGACTCAGTCCATGAATTCTAAAGGGCTCCATTATAAAGACTTACCTGGAATCTGGGCCTCTAGTTATCTAAATTCTTCAGAGCTACTTCACACTTGGAATTGATAAGTGTCATTATAGATTCCCAGGAACCTTCTGGTCGTCTTGATTTTTGCAACAAAGATTCTAGCCCTTAAAT
>NW_007237961.1:0-4075 GCF_000164805.1 Carlito syrichta | reverse complement strand
CATCCCAAAAGTACCTCCTAAATAAAGTGAACAACTCAACCCTAAATCCTAATTTCGACAGCTAGACCACCAGAAGTTTCTGGAGTGCGAGGTACCACTGAAGAGAGCGCTTAAATACAAAAAATCCAAGATGATTGCATGTGTCCTGGAATCTGCCCTCAGAGGTTCCGAGTATCTAAATGGACTTGTAGTGCCAGATTCGCGTTCGCTATTATCAAGAGTACCAGAATGTCGCTGGAGTTCTGGAAAGAATGTTTCATAATTTCAACATGGGAAACAGCTCTAAAACATGAGGGTGCTCGAAGTCTGGATTATTGTTTAGGCCTTAGCACGACGTCCTGTAGATTTTCGGGATTGAGGACTCATGTAACCCAGAATCCTTTTTCATAATTAGCAAGAGGCAGTGCAGTTTCCTGTATATGATGACTCCCATTATCCAGACTCCTGCTTCTTTCTCAGCAAGACACTAAGACATTTCCTGGAGATGAAGAATTCAATATGTTTGGATATCAAAAAAAGACTCCCAGAAGCTTCCTGGGGAATTGGAAACAAAGATTCCTGCTTCCCTTTAACATGACACCCTAAAAAGGTGGGGAGCTTGAAGGCCAGATTCCCGATTAAGCCATATCAAGTGGCCCTGTACACTTCAGCGATTGAGAACTCCAAGAACCCGCATTCCCTTTTCATTCTCAGCACGATGCCCTGATTTTCCCTGTCGATGTGGATTCCAAACTCTGTATACAGAAAGACAGATGCCCAAAAGGTTCCTAGGGACGTGGAAAAATGATTGCTGGTTACCTTTAAAATACGTACTAAAAAATTAGCAACTGCAAAACACTTGTCTCCTTTCAAAATAAGAGGTGAAATGGAAGGTGAAGGATTACAGGGTTCATCTTAAGACCAGAGTTACATCCAAATATGGCAAGAAGATTCTTTTTGTTCTGGAATCTGGCCTTAATTTTTCCCTGGACCCGAATGAACTTGGAGTGCCCGATACCCGTTTAAACTTTCAATAGGAACAGAATGTTGCTGGAATCCTGAAATAACTGATTCATAATATCTGCATGCTAAATTGCTACGAAACATTTGGGGAGCGTGAAGTCCTGTTTCTTGTTTGTCCCATAGCAGACACCCTGGAAATTTTTTGGATTGAAGACTTGTACAACAAATATTCTTTATTCTTCCTTAGTTAGAGGCAGTGTAGTGTCCTGTATATGAGGACTCTCTTTCCCTAGATTCCTGTTGTGAAAACCTGATTCGTGTTTAACACTTTGTAAGACACCATGTAGATTTATTAATAGAGGAACCGTGAAAAACAGATTTTTTTCTTTTTTCTTAGGAAGAGTCCAAGTAATTTCCTGTATATGGGGAATGCTATTACCCACATTCATGCCTCGAATCCGTTTCTTCTTTACCCGTCAGCAAGATAGCCCTGTAGATTTTCAGGACTGAGGACTCATATAACCCAGATTCCTTATTTTCAGGAACAGCAGTGCAGTTGCCTATATATGAGTATTTCCTATCCCAGATACATGCGTCAAAACCCTGATGCTTGTTTAGCCCTTAGGAATAAGCCGTGTAGATTTTTGAAGTTTGAGAACACATGTCACCAGATTCCTTATTCTTTCGTAGGAAAATTCTATGCAGTTGCCTCTATATGAGGATTTCATTTCCCAAGATTATGCTTCAAAAACCCAAGTTCCTGTTTATGCCTTAGCAAGAAACCCTGAAGTGTTTTCAGAGATTGAGGTCACGTGTAAATCAGATTCCTTATTCTTCCTTAGCAATAGACAGTGCATTGTCCTATATATGAGGACTCCCATTTTCCAGATACGTACTCCCAAAACCTGATTGGTGGTTATCTCTTAGCAGTACGCTCTGAGGATTACTGGAATGGAGGCCTCGTGTAACCAAGATTCCTTATTCTTCCGTATCAACAGGTCGTGTAGTGTTCTGTATATGAGGACTTCCATTACTGAAATTCGTGCTTCTTTCTCAGCAAGACGCCGAGACATTTTCTGGTGATCTAGCATTCCAGTTGCTTGGATATCAAGAGAAAAACTCCCATAAAATTCTCGTGGAATTGGAACCCAAATATTCCTGGTTCCCCTTTCAAAAGACATACTAAAAGTGTTGCGACATAGAATCCCAGATTGCTGATTAAACTCTATCAAGAAACCTTGTAGATTTAGGCGATTGTGAACTCCAAGATCCGGATTCCCTTTCCGTTCTCAGCAACATGCCCCGATTTTCCCTGTTTATGTGGATTCCAAAACTGTATAAAAAATGCAGATGCCCAGATGTTTCCCAGGGACGTGCAATCCATGATTCCTGGTTACATTTTAATAATTCGTCCTAAATATTTGGCAACTGCAAAACCCTCGGTCACTCTCAAAATGAAAGTACAAATGGAAATTTAAGGACTACCAAGGTCTTCTAAGACCAGAGTTACATCCAAATATGGCAAGAAGATAATTTTGTTCTGAGAATCTGGCCTTAGATTTCCCGAGGAACATAAGGGACTGGTACTACCAGATACCCGTTTACAAATCTCAAGAGGAACAGAATGTTGCTGGACACCTGAGATAACTGATTCATAATACCCAGAAGCCAAATATCTCCAAAACATGAGACGAGTTCGAAGCCCTGATTCTTGGTAATCCCGTAGCAAGACACACTGAGAATTTTTCGGATTGGGGACTAGTGTATCACAGATTCCTTATTCTTCCTTAGCGAGGGGCCCTGTAGTGTCCTGTATGAGGACTCCCTTTCCACAGAATCCTGTTTGGAAACCATGATTCTTGTTTAGCCCTTAGCAAGATGTCATGTAGATATTGAGATGGAGGAACTGTGTAAAACAGGTTTCTTCTTTCTCCATAGAACAAGATCGTGTAGATTCTGTATATGAGGGTTGCTATTACCTATGTTGCATATTCTAAACCTTGATTTTTGTTTAGCTCACAGTAGATGGCCTGTTGATTTTTAGGACTGAAGACTGCTATAACCCCGATTCTTTTTCTTTCTTGGCAAAGGGCCGTTTATTTTCCTGTATATTCGGACTCTCATTACATAGACCCTTCTTTGAAACTCTGATTCTTTTTTAGCCCTTTCCAAGATGCCCAGTAGATTTTTGGGATTGAGGACTCGTGTAACCCAGATTCCTTATTATTTCTTAGCTAACTCTTTTGTAGTTGCCTGTATATAAGGATTTCATTTCCCCACATTCATGCTTAAAACACCCTGAATTGTGTTTAACCCATAGGAAGGCGACGTGAATTTTTTTGGGATTGAGGACACGAATAATGCAGATTCTTTATTCTTACTTAGCAATAGGCAGTGAGGTTTCCTGTATGTGAGGACTACAAATACACAGATTCCTACTTCAAAAACCGGATTCTTGGTTACCTCTTATGAGACAGCCTGTAGTTTTTGCGATTGAGGACTTATGTAACCAAGATTCCTAATGCTTCCTCAGCAATATTACGTGTTGTTTCCTGTATATAACGATTCCCATTACCCAGCTTCCTGCTTCACTCTGAAGGATACCGCGACAGTTCCTGGTGACCGAGAATTCCAGTTGTTTGGGTATCAAGAGAAAGACTCCCAAAATGCTTTGGGAACTGGAATCCTAGATTCCTGGTTCCCCTTCACAAGACCTCTCCAAAATGTGTAATCTTCACAAACCAACATCCCAATTCCAACCTGCCCGCCCACAAGAATTATCTGTAGTTTGATGTCACCTGAATCGAGGGATTTTGTACCAATATGCCTTTTGATTCTGGGGAACATTATTATGGTCATAGATGTTCCTAGGACAGAAAAGGGTGTGTAGGGCCAGATCCTTGATTACAACTAACAAGAGGACCAGAAAGATCATGTGGATCTGTAATGAAAGATTTAGTATATCCACAGAGCAAGTAGCTCTGAAAAATGTAGGGACACAGAATTCCAGATTGCTGATTAACCTTTTCAAGAGGCCCAGTAGATTCCGTTTAATGAGAACACCTAGAACCCGATTTCCTTTTCATTCTCAGCAAGATGCCCTGATTTCCCTGTCGATGTGGATTATAAACAG
>NW_007237960.1:0-597 GCF_000164805.1 Carlito syrichta | reverse complement strand
AGCTAACTCGATAATCAACTAGTTAAGTCAGCTAATTTACTCGTTTATCTAGTTAAAACAGTTAGCTAACTCATTAAGCAACTCGTTAAATCAGCTAGCTATCTTGTTAGCCAACTACTTAAGTCAGGTAACTAAGTCTGCTAGCTAAATAGCTAGCTAAGTCAGCTGGCTCACTAATTAGCTAACTAGTTAATTCAGCTAGTTTAGTCACCTGGTGGGACAGCTAACTAGCTCGTTGATTAAGTCAGCTGGCTAACCAGTTTGCTAGCTTGCTATGTCACCTCGTTAAGTGAGTTGGCTATCCAGCTCGGTAGATAGTTAAAAAACTAGTTAATTCATTTGGCTTGATAGCTGGCTAGCTAGTTGTTTCAGCTAGTTAAGTGAGCTGGATAGCTAGGTAACTAGCTAATTAAGTCAGCTAGCTGGCTAGTTAATTCAGCTAGATAAGTGAGCTAGCTTGCTAGATACCTAGCTAGGTATCTAGCTATTTATTTTAGTTAGTAAAGTCAGCAGGCTAGCTAGTTAAGTCATCTAGTTTAGTCAGCTGGCTATCCAGCTGCCTAACTGGGTAGCTAACTCATTAAGTCACTTGGCTAG
>NW_007237959.1:0-583 GCF_000164805.1 Carlito syrichta | reverse complement strand
AATGGGATGGAATGCTATGGAGAAGAATGGAAAGCAGTAGAATGGAATGAAAAGGAATGGGATGGAGAGGAATGAATAGGATGAGGATTGAGATGACTGGAGAAGAAAGGAGAGGAATGGAGAGGAATGAACAATAATGTAATGGATTGAAAAGAAAGGGAATGGAAAAGAATGGAATACAATGAAATGGAATGGAAAGGAATGGCATGAAATGGAATGAAATCTAGAGGAATGGAAAGGAATAGAATGGAAGGTAATGGAGAGGAATGGAATTGAATGCAATGGAATTGAATGGAATGGAGAGTGATGGAATGGAGGAGAATAGAATGGAATGGAATGAAGAGGAATGGAAAGTAATGCTACCTACAAGAATGACATGAAGAGGAATGAAATGGAATGGAATGGACTGGAAAGAAATAAAATGGAATGGAGAGGAATTGAATGGAATGAAATGGAATGGAGAGGAATGTAATGGACTCGATTTGATTGGAAGGGAAGTGTAGAAATGGAATGGAGAGGAATGGAGAGGGATAGAATGGAATTGAAGATGGAATGGAGAGGAAAGGAATGGAATTGAATGGCA
>NW_007237958.1:0-2401 GCF_000164805.1 Carlito syrichta | reverse complement strand
TTTCCTTTCCATTCCTCTAGATTTCATTCCATTTCATGCCATTCCTTTCCATTCCATTTCATTGTATTCCATTCCTTTCCATTCCCTTTCTTTTCAATCCATTACATTCCTGTTCATTCCTCTCCATTCCTCTCCTTTCTTCTCCAGTCATCTCAATCCTCATCCCATTCATTCCTCTCCATTCCATTCCTTTTCATTCCATTCTACTGCTTTCCATTCTTCTCCATAGCATTTCATCCCATTCTTTTCCATTCCATTCCATTCTATGCCATTCATCCCTATCCATTGTATTCCATTCCTCTCCATTCCATTCCATTCCCTTCCATTCCTTCAATTTCATTCCTTGCATTCCATTCCTTTCTATTCCATTCATCTCCCTTCCACTCCTTTCAATTCCATTGCTTTCACTTACTTTCCATTCCATTCCATTCCATAGCTACGCATTCCAATCGATTCCATTCCATTCCATTCCTCTCCATTCCCTTCCATTCCATGCCATTCCATTCCATTCCATTCCCTGCCATTCCATGAGATTCCTCTCCATTCCAGTTCATTCCATTCCATTCCATAATATTACTCTCCATTCGTCTCCATTCTTCTCCCTTACAATCATCTCCATTTTATTCCATTCCATTCCTCTCCATTTCATTCCCTTCAATTCCACTCTATTCCTTTCCATTCCATTCCATTACTCTCCTTTCCATTGCATTCCATTCCATTTCATTGTCTTTCATTTTATTCCAACTCACAGCATTCCTTTCCATTCAATTCCATTCTTCTGCATTCCATTCCTTTCCATTCCATGAAATTATTTTCCATTCCATTCCTCTCAACTTTGCTCCATTCCATTCTTCCAACTCCATTGCATTCTATTCAATTCCATTTCATTCCATTAGACTCCTCTCCATTACATTTCATTCCATTCAATTTCTCTCCATTCCTTTGCATTCCATTCCATTCCTCTCCATTCCATCCCTCTCCATCCATTCCATTCTGTTACGTTCCATTCCTCTCCATTTCTTTCCATTCCATTCCATTCTATGTCATTCCATTCCATTCCATTTCATTCCATTTCATGTCACTCCTTTTTATTCAATTCCATTTCATTCCATTCCTTTCCTCTCCTCTCCTTTACTCACCATTCCATGCCATTCCATTCCATTCCCCTGCATTCCATTCAAACCCAAAGCATTCCATTCCATCCTGTTCAATTCATTTAAATTCCATTCCATTCCTTTCCATTCCAATCTCTTCCTTTCCTCTCCTGTGTTCCATTCCATTCCATCCCTCTCCATTCCATTCCATTCAATTCTATTTCTCTCCTTCCCTCTCCATTCCTTTCCATTCCTCTCCATGCCATTTCACTCCATTCCATTCCTCTACATTCCGTTTCTTTTCTTCTATTCCTCTCCATTGCATTCCATTCCATTTCATTCCACTCAATTCAACTCCTCTCCATTCCAATCCATTCTATGCCTTTCCATTCCTCTCCATTCCATTCCATTCTATGTCATTCCTTCCATTCCATTCCATTCTGTTCTAATCAACTCCTCTCCATTCCATTCCATTCCTATCAATTCCACTGCATTCCTTTCCATTCCTCTCCATTCCATTCTATTGCATTCCAATCCATTCCTATCCATTCAATTCCATTCCATTCCTTTCCATTCCACTCCATTCCATTCTATTTCATTCCATTCCATTCCTTTCCACTCCATTCTTCTCCTTTCCATTTTATTCCTCTCCATTCTATTCCTACCCTTCCCTCCCTGTCAATTCCATTCCATTAAATTCCTCTCCATTCCATTCCATTCCACTCCATTCCATTCTATTCCTCTCCATTCCATTCTATTCCTCTCCATTCCATTTTATTGCATTCCTCTGCATTCTATTTTTCTATGTAGCGTTCCATTTCATTCATTTCTATTCCTCTGCATTTCATTCCCTTCCATTCCATTCTACTTCATTCCATCTCTTTACATCCCATTTCATTTCATTACACTCCATTCAGTTCCATTCCATTCAATTCCATTCCCTCCCCTTCTTTCCATACCTTTACATTCCTCTAGATATAATGGCATTTCATGACATTCCTTTTCATTCCATTCAATTCTTCTGCATTCAACTCGATTCCATTCCATTCAATTCCATTCCATCCTGTCTACTGTGTCCCATTCAATTCCAAACCTCTATTCCATTTTATTCAATTCCATTCCTCTCCATTCCTTTCCATTCCATTAGATTCCTGTCCATTACATTTCATTCCATTCCATTAATCTCCATTCCATTGCATTCCGTTCCATTCCTCTCCATTCCATTCCATTCCACTCCATTACACATCTCTCCATTCCTTTCCATTCCATTCCATCTATTGCCTTCCATTCCATTCTTTTCCATTCCA
>NW_007237957.1:0-749 GCF_000164805.1 Carlito syrichta | reverse complement strand
TTGATCCATTTAGAGTTGGTTTTGTGCATGGTGATAGGTAGCGGTCCTGTTTCAATCTTCTTCATGTTATTAGCCAGTTTTTCCAGCACCATTTACTGAATAGGTTCTCCTCTCCCCAGTGGTTGTTGTTGGAGGCTTTGTCAAAGAGGAGTTGGTTGAGAAATTGAGATTCTGCTTCTGGAATCTCTATCCTATTCCATTGGTCCATATGCCTGTTCTTGTATCAATACCAGGTTGTTTTGTTTTGTGTAGCCTTATAGTAAAGTTTGAAGTCTGGATGTATGACACCTCCTGGTTTGTTTCTTTTGCTAAGAATTGCTTTGACTATTCAAGGTCATTTATATTTCCATATGAATTTCTGTATTGTTACTTCCAGGTCTGAGAAGAATGATGTTGGTAATTTAATGGGTATTGCATTGAATCTGTAGATTGCCTTTGGTAGGATGGCCATCTTAAAAATTTTGATTCTTCCTATCCAGGAGCATAGAATATTTTTCCATTTGTTTGTGCCATCTTTGATTTCTTTGAGCAGTGTTCTGTAGTTTTCATTGAAAGGTCTTTCACTTCTCTGGTTAGAAAGATGCCAAGGAATTTAGTTTTTCTTATGGCTATTGTGAATGGAATTGTGCTTTTTATTTGGCTCTCTGGCTGGTGGTTGGTGTATAAGAATGTGACTGTCTTTTGCACAGTTTTGTACCCTGAGGCTTTGCCAAAGTCCTTTATCAGTGCAAGTAGGTTTCTGACAGATG
>NW_007237956.1:0-3114 GCF_000164805.1 Carlito syrichta | reverse complement strand
AAAGATCTCGGTCTGTTCATGATGATCCCAACTCCATACACAAATGGATGTCTTCTTCCCTTTCCTTTTATCCTTTTTTTCTTTGAGTCAGAATCTCACTCTGTAGCCCAGACTGGAGGACGGTTTCTCGCTCCTGGCCACCAAAGCTTCAGGTTGCCAGATTCCGGCAAGCCTTTCCCCAGCTTTCTGAGTACCCACAATGACAGGCGCACACCACCATGCCTGACTCATTTGGGATGGAGTGTAGAGCAAGGTCTCGCCAAGGTGCATGGGTAGGTCTCAGTCTGTAGACTCAGACTGGCCGCTGGCCTCGGCCACCCAAAGCGCTGGGATGATGAGGCAAAACCCCCGAGGCCACCCTCGATCCTTCATCGCAAATGAACCAGAAGGCCTGCTGCAGTGTCCCACACCTGGAATCCCAGCGCTCTGGGTAGCCAAGGTGGGAGGATGCCTAGAGCCCAGGAGCCAAGGCCAGCTGGACAGTGCAGAGAGACATTGTGTCCACACACATCCAAACAAGGGGTCTGGTGTAAAGATGACCATTACACCGTCCACTCTGGAGGCTGAGGGGAGAGAATACCTGGAGCCCATGATTTCGAGGCTGGCAGTGAAGGACGGTCTTGTCCCAAGCACCTCCTGGACCACAGAGTCAGACCCTGTCTCCAAAAACATCAGAATCGTATACATATTCCCAAGTGCACATGGTGTGTTCACAGGGCAACTGACTTTAGAGCCAGGAAAAGTGGGTTTAGGGGGGATCAAATTTCCCCAGGTGAGGGATGTTTCCCTGACCTTTCTTGGCTGAAGGTCCTCACTGCAGAGTGGGAGTGTCAGCCTGACTGGGGCACAGTTCTCACCTTGGAGAGAAGAGCTGGCACTAACCCGGCCAGGGAGCCTCGGGAACTCCCACACCAAAGTGGGGCAGCCATTGGGGAGGGTTGGGATTGGAACGTGGTGAGCTTGGGAGACCCTCACATGTGTCGGGAGCGGGGGGAAAGAATAAGGGCAGAAGGTTTGCAGGAGAATGGATTTCATTCTTTCTTTTCCTCTCTCTCTCTCTTTTGTTTCCTCACTGGATAGCCCTGGATGCTCTCAAACCACCCAACTCGGGCCTTCCTCTCGGCCTGGGACTCCCAAACTGCTGCAATCACAGGCTTTCCATTTGGTTGACATCTTGGTCTTCCTTCCTGGTCTTGAACTCTGGGCCTGAGGCCATCGTCCCACCAGGCCTGCTCTCACTCAAGGTTTTCTGGGTTTTTCTTGGGGTCGAGGTGGGGGCTTTCTATGGTCTAGCCTGGTACTAGAGCCCAGGCTCTGGCTATCTTCCTGTCTCGGCCTCCCTGAGTGCAGAGGAGACAGGCATGAGTTGCCCGGCCATGCCCCCCAAGGTTTGAGAATCACGACCTCCCTTTCCCTGTGGCAGTCTCTGAGAGGAGTGACTGGGTCCACCCTGGGGAATGAGGCAGGCTGAGGGATGGCAGCCCCAGCGAAGACATGCCCCTGCCCCTTGTGCTCCACCAGGGTCGGTTTGTGGGCGATTCCAGCTGCCTTCTCCGGGGTCCCAGGTCGTCTGAAGGGAGCAGACTTTGTGATGGGGCCCCAAGAGTAGTGTGAAGGCCTGCGTGAGGGGCTCACGCCTGTCACCCTGGTGCTTTAGGAGGCTGTGGTGAGAGGATGGCCTGAGCTCCCATGTTAAAGACCATCCCGGGCATCTTGGTGAGACCTCTTCTCTACAAGAAACCAACAAAATGAGCCGAGCATGGTGCTGCACACTTGTCATTCCAGCAACTCGGAGGCCATGGCAGGAGGATCTCCAGAACACAGCAGGTGGAGGTTGTAAAGGTTGAGAGCAGGCCCCTGCAATCTATCCTGGGTGACAGGGAAGGACTCCGAATAAGAATAAAAATACCAACCACTGCCACCACAACCACAGTCCAGGCTCAGGGGCTCAGACTGGCATGCCGGCCCTTCGTAGGCTGAGGCAAGTGGTGAGCCTGAGCCTGTGGGTTTGAGACCAGCCCAGGACACTGGGTGAGACCACATCTGGGCCATCAGAAATAAATCCAAGGATTAGATGCGTGTGGTGGTGCAGGACTGTGGATCTAGACACTCAGGGCGCAATGCAGAAGGATCACCTGATCCTGTCAGGTGGAGTCCACTGTGACCGTGAGTGTGCCCATGCACTCCAGCCTGGGTGACAGAGCAGGATTCCAACTCCAAATAATAATCACCACCACTGCCACCACCACAACCCTTGCCACCCAGTGCGAGGAGTCCCCTTCAGGGATGGGAAAGAAAAAGGCACATTCCTTCCTGTCATTCGTGGGAAGTTTCAAAGGTGGCCACTAGGCACGTCAATCCTATGCCTTAAGCCATGTGCTCCAGAAGGCTTGCCTCCACCCTCCACGCTCATGCCTCATGGCAATGATGTGTGTGAGCTCACGGAACAAATGGCCCTGAGCTAGGGCAGCCATTGGGCACAGAGTGATCAAGGTAGTCCGGCAACGACAGGGCCAGCCCAGGTTTCAGTCACCCAGTCTGCCAAATCTGGGTTTGGAGAGGGCCCCTTCCTTCTCTAATCACTCCCCCATCCCCTCCCATGGAGAAGTTTCCTTGGGGAGCCTTGGACGCACGTCATGATGCATATGGGAGCTGTCTTTTTTTTGCTGGAATCTCTGTCGGTGGGGCTGGGGTGTGGCAGCATGATGGTGACTCCTGGGGCCTCAACCTGAGGGTCTCAGGCAATCCTCCTGCCTCAGTCCCCAAGTAACCGTGACTCCATGGGCCACCACGCCTCACTCAATTTTGGGGACCTCTCAGCAATTCTAGATCTGGCCCCATCACCCAGCCTGGTCTCTGACCCCAGGGATCTGGTAGCCTCCCACTGTGCCTCCCAGGGTGCGTGTGTGATGACCGTGAGCAATAGTGCCCAGCTTGGACACACACGTGTTGTTGGTGAGGGTGACACTAAGGCACACCCATTGGGGAGGCCACCGCATCCTGTGTAGCTGGGACTGTGGGTGCCACCACGTGTGACTTGAGTGTTTCCATTCCAGGGAGTGACAAGGTCTCGCTACATGACCCAGACTGGTCTCGAACTCCCGGGCTCCAGTG
>NW_007237955.1:0-4014 GCF_000164805.1 Carlito syrichta | reverse complement strand
GGGACTCCAGGGGCCACCACGCCTGACTTTATTTTGGAGACCACCCACCGAGACTAGTTCTGGCCATGTCACCTAGCCTGGTCTCTGACCCTGGGGCTCAGGCACCCTTGCACCTCATCCTACCAGGGCACGGGTCTGATTTCTGTGAGTCACAGTGCCCAGCCTGTACTCACACTTGCTATCAGTGAGGTGTATGCAAAGGCACACCCCAGGTCAAAGGCCACCGCATCCTGTGTAGCTGGGACCACAGGAGCCACCATGTGTGACTCTAGTGTTTGCATTCTGGAGAGCAATGAGTTCTCATTATGTGACCCAGGCGGGACTCAAACTTCTGTGTTCTAGTGGTACCCTGCCTTGGTCTCCCAAAGTCACAACCCGATTGCTGATCCACAATCTTTCAGGAACTCTAGACCTAAGGTTGTAGCCTCCTTCCTAAAAATTTCTCTGTCTGTTCATGATGATCACAACTCCATACACAAATAGATATTCTTCTTCCCTTTCCTTTTATCCTTTTTTTCTTTGAGTCAAAATCTCACTCTGTAGCCCAGACTGGAGGGCGGTTTCTCGCTCCTGGCCACCAAAAGCTTCAGGTTGCCAGATTCCGGCAAGCCTTTTCCCCAACTTTCTGAGTACCCACAATGACAGGCGCACACCACCATGCCTGACTCATTAGGGATGGAGTGTAGAGCAAGGTCTCGCCAAGGTGCATGGGTAGGTCTCAGTCTGTAGACTCAGACTGGCCGCTGGCCTCGGCCACCCAAAGCGCTGGGATGATGAGGCAAAACCCCCGAGGCCACCCTCGATCCTTCATCGCAAATGAACCAGAAGGCCTGCTGCAGTGTCCCACACCTGGAATCCCAGCGCTCTGGGTAGCCAAGGTGGGAGGATGCCTAGAGCCCAGGAGCCAAGGCCAGCTGGACAGTGCAGAGAGACATTGTGTCCACACACATCCAAACAAGGGGTCTGGTGTAAAGATGACCATTACACCGTCCACTCTGGAGGCTGAGGGGAGAGAATACCTGGAGCCCATGATTTCGAGGCTGGCGGTGAAGGACGGTCTTGTCCCAAGCACCTCCTGGACCACAGAGCCAGACCCTGTCTCCAAAAACATCAGAATCGTATACATATTCCCAAGTGCACATGGTGTGTTCACAGGGCAACTGACTTTAGAGCCAGGAAAAGTGGGTTTAGGGGGGATGAAATTTCCCCAGGTGAGGGATGTTTCCCTGACCTTTCTTGGCTGAAGGTCCTCACTGCAGAGTGGGAGTGTCAGCCTGACTGGGGCACAGTTCTCACCTTGGAGAGAAGAGCTGGCACTAACCCGGCCAGGGAGCCTCGGGAACTCCCACACCAAAGTGGGGCAGCCATTGGGGAGGGTTGGGATTGGAACGTGGTGAGCTTGGGAGACCCTCACATGTGTCGGGAGCGGGGGGAAAGAATAAGGGCAGAAGGTTTGCAGGAGAATGGATTTCATTCTTTCTTTTCCTCTCTCTCTCTTTTGTTTCCTCACTGGATAGCCCTGGATGCTCTCAAACCACCCAACTCGGGCCTTCCTCTCGGCCTGGGACTCCCAAACTGCTGCAATCACAGGCTTTCCATTTGGTTGACATCTTGGTCTTCCTTCCTGGTCTTGAACTCTGGGCCTGAGGCCATCGTCCCACCAGGCCTGCTCTCACTCAAGGTTTTCTGGGTTTTTCTTGGGGTCGAGGTGGGGGCTTTCTATGGTCTAGCCTGGTACTAGAGCCCAGGCTCTGGCTATCTTCCTGTCTCGGCCTCCCTGAGTGCAGAGGAGACAGGCATGAGTTGCCCGGCCATGCCCCCCAAGGTTTGAGAATCACGACCTCCCTTTCCCTGTGGCAGTCTCTGAGAGGAGTGACTGGGTCCACCCTGGGGAATGAGGCAGGCTGAGGGATGGCAGCCCCAGCGAAGACATGCCCCTGCCCCTTGTGCTCCACCAGGGTCGGTTTGTGGGCGATTCCAGCTGCCTTCTCCGGGGTCCCAGGTCGTCTGAAGGGAGCAGACTTTGTGATGGGGCCCCAAGAGTAGTGTGAAGGCCTGCGTGAGGGGCTCACGCCTGTCACCCTGGTGCTTTAGGAGGCTGTGGTGAGAGGATGGCCTGAGCTCCCATGTTAAAGACCATCCCGGGCATCTTGGTGAGACCTCTTCTCTACAAGAAACCAACAAAATGAGCCGAGCATGGTGCTGCACACTTGTCATTCCAGCAACTCGGAGGCCATGGCAGGAGGATCTCCAGAACACAGCAGGTGGAGGTTGTAAAGGTTGAGAGCAGGCCCCTGCAATCTATCCTGGGTGACAGGGAAGGACTCCGAATAAGAATAAAAATACCAACCACTGCCACCACAACCACAGTCCAGGCTCAGGGGCTCAGACTGGCATGCCGGCCCTTCGTAGGCTGAGGCAAGTGGTGAGCCTGAGCCTGTGGGTTTGAGACCAGCCCAGGACACTGGGTGAGACCACATCTGGGCCATCAGAAATAAATCCAAGGATTAGATGCGTGTGGTGGTGCAGGACTGTGGATCTAGACACTCAGGGCGCAATGCAGAAGGATCACCTGATCCCGTCAGGTGAAGTCCACTGTGACCGTGAGTGTGCCCATGCACTCCAGCCTGGGTGACAGAGCAGGATTCCAACTTTAAAATAATAATCACCACCACTGCCACCACCACAACCCTTGCCACCCAGTGCGAGGAGTCCCCTTCAGGGATGGGAAAGAAAAAGGCACATTCCTTCCTGTCATTCGTGGGAAGTTTCAAAGGTGGCCACTAGGCACGTCAATCCTATGCCTTAAGCCATGTGCTCCAGAAGGCTTGCCTCCACCCTCCACGCTCATGCCCCATGGCAATGATGTGTGTGAGCTCATGGAACAAATGGACCTGAGCTAGGGCAGCCATTGGGCACAGAGTGATCAAGGTGGTCCGGCAACGACAGGGCCAGCCCAGGTTTCAGTCACCCAGTCTGCCAACTCCGGGTTTGGAGAGGGCCCCTTCCTCCTCTAACCACTCCCCCATCCCCGCCCATGGAGAAGTTTCCTTGGGGAGCCTTGGACGCACGTCATGACGCATATGGGAGTTGTCTTTTTTTGCCGGAATCTCTGTCGGTGGGGCTGGGGTGTGGCAGCATGATGGTGACTCCTGGGGCCTCAACCTGAGGATCTCAGGCAATCCTCCTGCCTCAGTCCCCGAGTAACCGTGACTCCATGGGCCACCACGCCTCACTCAATTTTGGGGACCTCTCAGCAATTCTAGATCTGGCCCCATCACCCAGCCTGGTCTCTGACCCCAGGGATCTGGTAGCCTCCCAGGGTGCGTGTGTGATGGCCGTGAGCAACAGTGCCCAGCTTGGACACACACGTGTTGTTGGTGAGGGCGACACTAAGGCACACCCATTGGGGAGGCCACCGCATCCTGTGTAGCTGGGACTGTGGGTGCCACCACGTGTGACTTGAGTGTTTCCATTCCAGGGAGTGACAAGGTCTCGCTACATGACCCAGACTGGTCTCGAACTCCCGGGCTCCAGTGGACCCCTGCCTTGGCATCCCAAAGCCATAGCCCAATTGCCTGCTGATTGACCATCTTTTGGGAACTGTATGACCAAGGCTGTGGCCTTCTTCCCCAATGATCTCTGTCTGTTCATGATGATCCCAACTCCATACACAAATGAATGCTCTTCTTTGCTTTCCTTTTATTTTTTATTATTTTAATCGGAGTCTCACTCCTCGCCCAGGCTGTAGTGTGGTGACTTGTTCCTGGCCAGCTCAACCTCGGCCTGCCTGGTTCCAGTGAGCCATCCTCCATAGGCCTTCCACGAAGCCAGAATGACAGGCGCACACCACAAAGCCAGGTTCTTTTGGGATGGAGGGTATAGACAAGGTCTCGCCGAGTTGCCCGGGCATGTCTTGGAACCACTGGCTCAGGTCAGCCACTGGCCTCAGCACTCCAAAATGCTGGAATGAAGAGGTTGAGCTCCGATCTCGACATCCATTCTTCGTCAAAA
>NW_007237954.1:0-7579 GCF_000164805.1 Carlito syrichta | reverse complement strand
AAAGATCTCGGTCTGTTCATGATGATCCCAACTCCATACACAAATGGATGTCTTCTTCCCTTTCCTTTTATCCTTTTTTTCTTTGAGTCAGAATCTCACTCTGTAGCCCAGACTGGAGGACGGTTTCTCGCTCCTGGCCACCAAAGCTTCAGGTTGCCAGATTCCGGCAAGCCTTTCCCCAGCTTTCTGAGTACCCACAATGACAGGCGCACACCACCATGCCTGACTCATTTGGGATGGAGTGTAGAGCAAGGTCTCGCCAAGGTGCATGGGTAGGTCTCAGTCTGTAGACTCAGACTGGCCGCTGGCCTCGGCCACCCAAAGCGCTGGGATGATGAGGCAAAACCCCCGAGGCCACCCTCGATCCTTCATCGCAAATGAACCAGAAGGCCTGCTGCAGTGTCCCACACCTGGAATCCCAGCGCTCTGGGTAGCCAAGGTGGGAGGATGCCTAGAGCCCAGGAGCCAAGGCCAGCTGGACAGTGCAGAGAGACATTGTGTCCACACACATCCAAACAAGGGGTCTGGTGTAAAGATGACCATTACACCGTCCACTCTGGAGGCTGAGGGGAGAGAATACCTGGAGCCCATGATTTCGAGGCTGGCGGTGAAGGACGGTCTTGTCCCAAGCACCTCCTGGACCACAGAGCCAGACCCTGTCTCCAAAAACATCAGAATCGTATACATATTCCCAAGTGCACATGGTGTGTTCACAGGGCAACTGACTTTAGAGCCAGGAAAAGTGGGTTTAGGGGGGATCAAATTTCCCCAGGTGAGGGATGTTTCCCTGACCTTTCTTGGCTGAAGGTCCTCACTGCAGAGTGGGAGTGTCAGCCTGACTGGGGCACAGTTCTCACCTTGGAGAGAAGAGCTGGCACTAACCCGGCCAGGGAGCCTCGGGAACTCCCACACCAAAGTGGGGCAGCCATTGGGGAGGGTTGGGATTGGAACGTGGTGAGCTTGGGAGACCCTCACATGTGTCGGGAGCGGGGGGAAAGAATAAGGGCAGAAGGTTTGCAGGAGAATGGATTTCATTCTTTCTTTTCCTCTCTCTCTCTCTTTTGTTTCCTCACTGGATAGCCCTGGATGGTTCTCAAACCACCCAACTCGGGCCTTCCTCTAGGCCTGGGACTCCCAAACTGCTGCAACCACAGGCTTTCCATTTGGTTGACATCTTGGTCTTCCTTCCTGGTCTTGAACTCTGGGCCTGAGGCCATCGTCCCACCAGGCCTGCTCTCACTCAAGGTTTTCTGGGTTTTTCTTGGGGTCGAGGTGGGGGCTTTCTATAGTCTAGCCTGGTACTAGATCCCAGGCTCTGGCTATCTTCCTGTCTCGGCCTTCCTGAGTGCAGAGGAGACAGGCATGAGTTGCCCGGCCATGCCCCCCAAGGTTTGAGAATCACGACCTCCCTTTCCCTGTGGCAGTCTCTGAGAGGAGTGACTGGGTCCACCCTGGGGAATGAGGCAGGCTGAGGGATGGCAGCCCCAGCGAAGACATGCCCCTGCCCCTTGTGCTCCACCAGGGTCGGTTTGTGGGCGATTCCAGCTGCCTTCTCCGGGGTCCCAGGTCGTCTGAAGGGAGCAGACTTTGTGATGGGGCCCCAAGAGTAGTGTGAAGGCCTGCGTGAGGGGCTCACGCCTGTCACCCTGGTGCTTTAGGAGGCTGTGGTGAGAGGATGGCCTGAGCTCCCATGTTAAAGACCATCCCGGGCATCTTGGTGAGACCTCTTCTCTACAAGAAACCAACAAAATGAGCCGAGCATGGTGCTGCACACTTGTCATTCCAGCAACTCGGAGGCCATGGCAGGAGGATCTCCAGAACACAGCAGGTGGAGGTTGTAAAGGTTGAGAGCAGGCCCCTGCAATCTATCCTGGGTGACAGGGAAGGACTCCGAATAAGAATAAAAATACCAACCACTGCCACCACAACCACAGTCCAGGCTCAGGGGCTCAGACTGGCATGCCGGCCCTTCGTAGGCTGAGGCAAGTGGTGAGCCTGAGCCTGTGGGTTTGAGACCAGCCCAGGACACTGGGTGAGACCACATCTGGGCCATCAGAAATAAATCCAAGGATTAGATGCGTGTGGTGGTGCAGGACTGTGGATCTAGACACTCAGGGCGCAATGCAGAAGGATCACCTGATCCTGTCAGGTGGAGTCCACTGTGACCGTGAGTGTGCCCATGCACTCCAGCCTGGGTGACAGAGCAGGATTCCAACTCCAAATAATAATCACCACCACTGCCACCACCACAACCCTTGCCACCCAGTGCGAGGAGTCCCCTTCAGGGATGGGAAAGAAAAAGGCACATTCCTTCCTGTCATTCGTGGGAAGTTTCAAAGGTGGCCACTAGGCACGTCAATCCTATGCCTTAAGCCATGTGCTCCAGAAGGCTTGCCTCCACCCTCCACGCTCATGCCTCATGGCAATGATGTGTGTGAGCTCACGGAACAAATGGCCCTGAGCTAGGGCGGCCATTGGGCACAGAGTGATCAAGGTGGTCCGGCAACGACAGGGCCAGCCCAGGTTTCAGTCACCCAGTCTGCCAACTCTGGGTTTGGAGAGGGCCCCTTCCTCCTCTAATCACTCCCCCATCCCCGCCCATGGAGAAGTTTCCTTGGGGAGCCTTGGACGCACGTCATGACGCATATGGGAGTTGTCTTTTTTTTGCTGGAATCTCTGTCGGAGGGGCTAGGGTGTGGCAGCATGATGGTGACTCCTGGGGCTTCAACCTGAGGGTCTCAGGCAATCCTCCTGCCTCAGTCCCCGAGTAACCGTGACTCCATGGGCCACCACGCCTCACTCAATTTTGGGAACCTCTCAGCAATTCTAGATCTGGCCCCATCACCCAGCCTGGTCTCTGACCCCAGGGATCTGGTAGCCTCCCACTGTGCCTCCCAGGGTGCGTGTGTGATGACCGTGAGCAATAGTGCCCAGCTTGGACACACACGTGTTGTTGGTGAGGGTGACACTAAGGCACACCCATTGGGGAGGCCACCGCATCCTGTGTAGCTGGGACTGTGGGTGCCACCACGTGTGACTTGAGTGTTTCCATTCCAGGGAGTGACAAGGTCTCGCTACATGACCCAGACTGGTCTCGAACTCCCGGGCTCCAGTGGACCCCTGCCTTGGCATCCCAAAGCCATAGCCCAATTGCCTGATGATTGACCATCTTTTGGGAACTGTATGACCAAAGCTGTGGCCTTCTTCCCCAATGATCTCTGTCTGTTCATGATGATCCCAACTCCATACACAAATGAATGCTCTTCTTTGCTTTCCTTTTATTTTTTATTATTTTAATCGGAGTCTCACTCCTCGCCCAGACTGTAGGGTGGTGACTTGTTCCTGGCCAGCTCAACCTCGGCCTGCCTGGTTCCAGAGAGCCATCCTCCACAGGACTTCCACGAAGCCAGAATGACAGGCGCACACCACAAAGCTAGGTTCTTTTGGGATGGAGGGTATAGACAAGGTCTCGTTGAGTTGCCTGGGCATGTCTTGGAACCACTGGCTAGGGTCAGCCGCTGGCCTCAGCACTTCAAAATGCTGGAATGAAGAGGTTGAGCTCCGAACTCGACATCCATTCTTCGTCAAAAACAAACTAGAAAGTTGGCAATGGTGACACACACCTGGAATCCCGCACTCGGGGAGGCTGAATCGGAAGATGGCTGTAGTCGAGGAGCTCAAGGACAGCATGGGCCATGCAGGGAGAACCCGTCTCCACACCCATCTAAACAGGGGGTCAGGGTTGTGGTGTCCATCATCATGGACACTACAGAGGCTGAGGCAGGAGGACCACCGAAACCCATGATTTCAAGGCTGGCAGTGAAGGAGGGCCATGTCCCTGGGCCCCAGCCTGGGCCACAGAGTCAGACTCTGTCTCCAAAATCATAAGAATGTTACACAGATTCTCAACAGCACGTGGGGTGTTTAAAGGGTGACTGGCTTTAGAGCCAGAAAAAATGGAACTTGGGGGGAAGAAATGTCCCCAGGTGAGGGATGTGTCCCCAGCCTTTCTTGGCATAAAGTCCTCATTGCCAAGTCGGAGGGCCGGCCTACCTGGGGCACATTTCTCATCTAGGAGAGGAGAGCTGGCAGAAACTCAGCCAGGGAACCTCTGGAACTCCTGCACCAAAGTAGGGGCAGCCATTGGGGGGTGGTTGGGGCTGGTAGGTGCCAAGTTTGGGGAACTCTCTTCTGTGCGGTTGGTGGGGGTTAAGGACTGAGAGCAGAAGGTTTGTAGGTGAATGAATTTCTTTGTTGATTCAGAATCTCTTTCTTTCTTTCTTTCTTTTTTGTTTCTTTCTTTCCTTCTTTTCCTCTCTCTTTCTCTTTTGTTTCCTCACTAGATAGCCCTGGCTGCACTAAAACCACCCAACTGGAGTCATCTTCTCGGCCTCGGCCTCCTAAACTGCTACAATAACAGATTTTCCATTTGGTTGACATCCTGGTCTTGCTGCCTGGTTTGAAATCTGGGCTTGAGGTGATCGTCCTGCTGAGTCCTGCCCTCACCCAAGGTATTTTGGGTTTTGCTTGGGGTCGAGGTAGGGCTTGCTATGGTGTCCAGCATGTTCTAAGTACCTGGGCTCCAGTCATGTCCTGTCTTGACCTCCCCGAGTGCAGAGGAGACAGGCGTGAGTCTTCTGGCCAGCTCCGCCACCCCCAATGGTTTGAGACTCACGCCCTCCCTTTCCCCAAGGTAGTCCCTGAGAGAAGTGAGTGGGTTCATCCTGGGGAATGAAGAGGGCTGAGTTGTGGGTGTCCTGGCGAAGACATGCCCTTAAGCCAGGTGCTCACACGGGTGGGCTTGGTGGGTGATTCTGACATCCCTTTGTGGGGCTCGGGTTGTCTGAAAGGAGCACGTCTCGTGGTGGGGCCCACAGAGGGGTGTGAAGTCCAGGTGCGGTGGTACAGTCTTATCATGCTGGCCCTATTGAGAGGCCAAGTTGAGAGGATGGCCTGAGCCCCTGGGTTTGAAAGAAGCCCGGGCAATTGGCGAGGCCTAGTCTCCACAAGAAACCAACAAAATGAGCTGAGTGTGTTGTTGCATGCTTCTCGTTCTGGTCACTCTGGAGGCCACAGTGGGAGGATCACTGGAGCCCACTTGGTGGAGGCCAAGGTGGCAGGAGGATAATCCTGCACTCCAGGCTGGGTGAATGAGTGGGACTATGACTCAGAATAATAATACCAACCATGGCCACCACAACCACAGTCCGTGCTCAGGGGCTCAGCCTGCCATCCTGGCCAGTGTGAGCCTGCTAGTTTGAGACCAGCCTGGGACACTGGATGAGACACTGTTTTGGGCATCAAAAATAAATCCAAAGATTAGGCTGTAGTGGTTGCTCAGGCCTGTGGTTCCAGCCACTCGGGGGGATGAGGCTGGAGGGTCGCCAGAGCCCAGCAGGTGGAGTCCACAGTGGCTGTGAACGTGCACCTGCACTCTGGCCTGGGTGACAGAGTGGGATTCCGCTTCCAAATAATAATAATCACTTCCACTGCCACCACCACCACCCCTGCCAACAAGCACTAGGTTTCACCCTCAGGGATGGGGGAGGAAAAGGCACTGTATCTCCTGTCATTTGCTGGAGATTTCAAAGGTTGCCACCGGGCTTGTCTGTCCCAGGCATTCTGACACGCATCCCAGAAGGCCTGCAACCTCCACACTTGTGCTCCACAGCAAAGACGCATCTGAGGTCACAGAACAGATGGCCCCGAGTTAGGTTGACCATCAGGCACAGTGTGATCAAGGTGGTCTGCCAATGCTGCGGTCAGCCCAGGTTCCGGTCGCCCAGTCCGCCACCTTCGTGCAGGAGGAGGGCCACTTCCTCTACCAATCACTCCATCGTCCTCGACCACGTGGACCTTTCGCTGGGGAACCATGCACGCTCATTGTGACACACGTGTGAGGCATCTTTTTATTCACCCAAGTGTACCTCAGCATGCCTGGGGCATCGTGGCACAATCTTGGCTCCCAGGACCTCGACCTGTGGGATTGAGGCAGTCCTCTCACCTCTGCCCCTGTGCAGCCAGGACTACGTGGGCCACTGTGCCTGGCTCGATTTTGGATACCTCTTGCTGAGACAATGTCTGGCTATGTCACCTGGACTGATCTCTGTCTCTTGGGCACAGGCACCTCTTGCCTCAGCCTCCCAGGGCATGGGGCTAATGGTCGTGGGCCACAGTGCCTGGTCTGTACTCGCACATTCTGTTGGCTGGGATGACACAAAAGAACGCCCCAGGACAGAGCCCATCACATCCCGTGTAGCCCAGATGGCGGGTGCCACCATGCACAACTCTAGTGTTTGCGTTCTGGGGGTTGACGAGCTCTCGCTAGGTATTCCATGCTGGTCTTGAGTTTCTGGGCTAGAGCATTCCGCCATCTCGGCCTCCCAAAGCCACAGCCTGATTGTCTGCCAATCCACCATCTTTTGGTAACTCTAGGACCAAGGCTGGGGCCTTCTTCCCAAATAATCCCTGTCTGTTCATGATGATCCCAATTCCATACACAAATGAATGCTCTTCTTTGTTTCCTTTTCTCCTTTTATTCTTTGAGGCAGAGTCTCACTCCCCTGCCCCGGCTGAGGGTGGTGGCTCGCTCCCGGACACCACAGTCTCAGTCCCCTGGACTCCTGCGAGCCTTTCCCTGGCCTTCCGAGTAACTGGAATGACAGGCACGCACCAACACGCCCAGTGCATTTGGGATGGAGGGTAGAGACGAGGTCTAGTTGAGGTGCCAGGGCAGGTATCTGCCTGTAGCCTTGAGCCAGCCACTAGACTCAGTCTCCCAAAGTGCTGGGCCGAAGCAAGAACGCCCAAGTCCGGTCTTGATCCTTCCTCAAAAATGAACCAGAAGACCTGGTGAGGCATTCCACACCTGGAATCCCAGCAGCTGTGAGGCCGAGGAGGGAGGATGCCTGGAGTACCGGTTCTCAAAGCTAGACCAGGCTATGCAGATCGTCTCCACACCCTTCCAAACAGGGGGCCTGTGGTCGAGGTGCCCATCATTGCATCCACTCCAGTGGCTGAGGCAGGAGAATTGCCAGAGGCTGCAATTTCATAGCTGGCGGAGAATGATTGTCATGTCCCCAGGCCCCAGCCTTGGCCACAGAGCCAGACCCTTTCCCCAAAAATGTCAGAATCGTACACAGATTCTCAACTGCATGTAGTGTGTTCAAATGGCAACTGGTTTTTGAGCCAGAAAAAATGGAACTAGGGTGAAGAAATGTTCCCAGGTGAAGAATATCCCTGGGATGGCTTCACAGAAGGTACTCATTGCTGAGTCGGAGGGCCAGTCTACTTGGGGAACATTTCTCACCTCATAGAGGAGAGTGGGCAGGAACCCAGTCAGGAAGCATCAGGAAGTCCCACACCAAAGCAGGGGCAGGCATTGGGGGGTTTGGGGCTGGAAGGTGCCAAACTTGGGGGACCCTGGCATGTGGTAGGCTGAGGGGAGGACTCAGGGCAGAAGGTTTGCAGGAGAATGGATTTCTTTTTTGTGTTTTTTTAGTTGGAGTCTCACTCTGTCACCAAGACTGGAGTGCAGTGGCCACTCCCGGCCACCAGTCTCGAATTGCTGGGCTCCGGC
>NW_007237953.1:0-783 GCF_000164805.1 Carlito syrichta | reverse complement strand
TTCTCATGTAGTTAAGTAAAAAGGTTTTATCACAGTTTATCCTAAATTCATCATCCTTACAGGACTTCTCTCTTGTTACAAAAGTCTCTGTCCTAATATAGACAGTCTTATCATATAAAACATTTCCAAATTCATTACATTCAAAAGACTGCCACAAAGTTTGAAATTTCTGATACTTATCTTTCTTATAACTGTGAACTTTCACATTTTTATTATATTCATAAGATTTCTCTCCAGGCTGAGTTTTCTTATGCTTGAAATCAAGCTGCAATTTCTCAGACACATTCATGTAATCAACCTTCTTTCTTGAATAGTTTCTTTCACTTATAATTAACTCACAAGCAACTGGCAAATTCCTTCTACACAAGTCACATTGACAGGGCATTTTTCCTGAAAACCCTGGAGCTACGCCCAGATTTAATGGTCTTTCTAAAATTTTGTGTTCTTCTTTACTCAATGTTTTATCATTGTCATCAATGACTATTACTTGACACAGAGGCCTCTTTTGTTTTTTCTGGATCTCTTTTATGTTGTCATCAATTTTATAATATCCTAAAATGAAAGAAATTGAGAACATATTATAAATCTTACACTTTTCATGGAGAGGGACTTTTACCCATGTTTTGTTATGTATTTTATTCTATTGTTTCTGGTCATGTTTCCAAAGACTAAAAACGTACACAGACAGATACTTTTTCTTGTTCCTGATCCATAATGTTTAAGAAATAGGTATTATTTTCATCCAAGATGGAGTAGGCCCTTTTCCTCCCAGATCTTCCTTCT
>NW_007237952.1:1339-9042 GCF_000164805.1 Carlito syrichta | reverse complement strand
TATCCATTGCAGTGGAAGGTTAGCTTCTTGGACAGCCCTCATGGAACCCCAGAAGTGTTCTGTTTTTGTTTTGCATGAGTATGTGGATGTTGTGAAATATGTTTTCGGTTCTGTTAAACTACCTTTGGCTAGAAGAAACAGGCTTTTTTTTTCTTGAAGCTCTTTTTGTTGCTGGCTCCAGGTTGTAGGTTTCTTCAGCACTCTGTCTAGGATATATGGGAAGCAGAAAGAATAGCTTTTGAATTCTCTGCTGTGTCATTTCTTAAGACCTGAGGTTCACATTTTTCTATTTTGTAGTCTTTGTATGTTTGTTCATCTTTTTTTCTTGCAAGGATTTTTAATTGTAAGAAGGAAGATCTGGGAGGAAAGGGCCTACTCCATCTTGGATGAAAATAATACCTATTTCTTTAAACATTATGGATCAGGAACAAGAAAAAGTATCTGTCTGTGTACGTTTTTAGTCTTTGGAAACATGACCAGAAACAATAGAATAAAATACATAACAAAACATGGGTAAAAGTCCCTCTCCATGAAAAGTGTAAGATTTATAATATGTTCTCAATTTCTTTCATTTTAGGATATTATAAAATTGATGACAACATAAAGAGATCCAGGAAAAACAAAAGAAGCCTCTGTGTCAAGTAATATTCATTGATGACAATGATAAAACATTGAGTAAAGAAGAACAGAAAATTTTAGAAAGACCATTAAATCTGGGTGTAGCTCCAGGGTTTTCAGGAAAAATGCCCTGTCAATGTGACTTGTGTAGAAGGAATTTGCCAGTTGCTTGTGAGTTAATTATAAGTGAAAGAAACTATTCAAGAAAGAAGGTTGATTACATGAATGTGTCTGAGAAATTGCAGCTTGATTTCAAGCATAAGAAAACTCAGCCTGGAGAGAAATCTTATGAATATAATAAAAATGTGAAAGTTCACAGTTATAAGAAAGATAAGTATCAGAAATTTCAAACTTTGGGGCAGTCTTTTGAATGTAATGAATTTGGAAATGTTTTATATGATAAGACTGTCTATATTAGGGCAGAGAATTTTGTAACAAGAGAGAAGTCCTGTAAGGATGATGAATTTAGGATAAACTGTGATAAAACCTTTTTACTTAACTACATGAGAACTAACACAAGGGAAAAATGTTCTGGTCTTAATCAATGTGGGAAATCCTGTGACAGAGCCACCATTGTGGAGTACAATAAAGTTCACATGGCTATGACACACCATAAATTTAATGAAAGTGGGATTCATTTCAGTGAAAAAGTTATCCTTCATTCAGTCTCAGAGAACTGTTATAGAACAGAGTGCATTGGAAAGCAGTAAATGTGAAGAAAACTTTAGCCAGAGCTCAGCTCATATAGTATGTCAGAAAACACAAACAGGAAGAGATAAATTCTGTGAATATAATGGATGCAAAAATACCTTCAACCAGAAATTAGACCTTACAATACATCAGAGAACCCACACAGAAGAGAAATTCTGCTGTTCTGCTGAATATGGGAGATGCAGGAAATACTTTCACCAGAAAGCACACCTCATTTGGTATCAGAGGACCCACTCAGGGGAGAAACTTCAATATGAAGAATGTGAGAAATCCTTTTGTACAAGTTCACACTCTATTCAGCATTCTGGAGCTTATGTGGGATTCAGACTTTATGAATGTAATGATTATGGGAAAACTTTCTGTCAGAAGTCAAACCTTAGTGAACATGTGAGAATTCACACAAAGGACAAAACTTATGGTAACAATGACTGTGGGAAATCTTACAGGTTACCCCTTGTAGGACATCAGAGAACAGAAACAAAGATGAATCTCTGTGAAGGCAGTGAATGTGGGAAAACATTCTTCAAGATGGCATGTCTCAAAGAACATTGGAGAATTCACACTGAGGAGAAACCTTATCACATCTCATCACATCTCAGAGCACATCAGAGAATTCACACAGGTGACAAACCCTATGAATGTATTGAATGTGAGAAAACTTTCTCTCACAATACACACCTCAATACACATCAGAGAATCCACACAGGAGAGAAATCCTATGAATGTGTTGAATGTGGAAAATCTTTTACCTGTAATTCAGCCCTAAAAGCACATCAGAGAATTCACACAGGTAAGAAACTCTATGAATGTACTGACTGAGAAAACTTTTGCCCATATTTCAGCCCTCAGAGCACATCAGAGAATTCACACGGGGGATAAACCTTATGAATGTAAAGAATGTGGAAAGTCTTTTGCCTATATTTCTGTTCTCAGAGCACATGAAAGAATTTATACAAGTGAGAAACCCTATGTCTGTAATGAATGTGGGCAATCTTTTACCTACAATTCAGCTCTAAGAGCACAGAGAATTCACACAGGTAGGAAGCCCTATGAATGTAGTGATTGTGAGAAAACTTTTACCCATAATTCAGCCCTCAGAGTACATCAGAGGATTCACACAGGGGAGAAACCTTATCAGTGTAATGAGTGTGAGAAAACTTTTGCCCGTAATTCAGTGCTTATATCACATCAGAAAATTCACACAGGGGAAAAACTCTATGAATGTAATGAATGTGGGAAAACTTTTTCTCAAAAGACACACCTCAGTAAACATCATAGAATTCATACAGGTGAAAAACCCTATGAATGTGGTGAATGTGGGAAAACTTTCTCTCAGAAATCATATCTCAGTGCACATGAAAGAATTCACACAATGCAAAAACCCTGTGAATGTAGCTTATGCAGGAATACTTTTGTCTATAAGGCTGCCCTGGTAGTGCATCAAAGAATTCACACAGGGGAGGAACCCTATGAATGTAACAAATGTGGGAAGACTGCCAAAAACACACCTCTGTACACATCAGAGAATTCATACAGGGGAAAAACCCTATGAGTGTAATAAATGTGGGAAAACTTTTGCTGATAATTCAGCCTACAGGGTCCATCACCGAATCTACACCAGGGAGAAACCCTACAAATGTGATGAATGTGGGAAAACTTTCTCTGTGAAGTCATATGTTAGTGACATCAGAGAGTTAACACAGGGGAGAAACCCTATGAATGTAATGAATGTGGGAAAACTTTCTCCCAGAAGTCACACCTTAATGCACTCCAGAGGACTCGGGGAGGAACCCTATGAGTGTAATGAATATGGGAAAACTTTCTCTGACAAGTGATATGTTAGTGCACGTCAGAGAGTTCACAGAGGGGAGAAACTCTGTAAATGTAATATATGTGGGAAACCATTTGTCCTTAACTCATCCCTTCGAGTGCATCAGAGAATTCACACAGGTGTGAAATCCTATGAATGCGGGAAAACTTTCTCCCACAAGTCACACCTTAGTGCACACCAGAGGACTCACACAGGGGAGAAACCCTATGAATGTAAAGAATGTGGGAAAACTTTCTCCCAGAAGTCAAACCTTAGGGCACACCAGAGGATTCACACAGGGGAGAAATCTTATGAATGTAATGAGTGTGGGAAAACTTTCTCCCAGAAGTCACAACTTAGTGTACACCAGAGGACTCACACAGGGGAGAAACCCTATGAATGTAATGAATGTGGGAAAACTTTCTCTAAGAAGTCACATGTTAGTGCACATTAGAGAGTTCACACAAGGGAGAAGCCGTATGAATGTAATATATGTGCAAAACCATTTGTCCTTAACTCAAACCTTAGAGTGCATCAGAGAATTCACACGGTGTGAAATCCTATGGATGTAATGGATGTGGGAAAACTTTCTCCCAGAAGTCACACCTTAATGCACACCAGAGAACTCACACAGGGGAGAAACCCTATCAATGTAATGAATGTGGAAAAACTTTCTCTGAGAAATCATATGTTAGTGCTAATCAGAGAGTTCACATGGGGAAGAAACCCTATGAATGTAATATATGTCAGAAGCCATTTGCCCTTAACCCTTAAAGTGCATCAGAGAATTCACACAGGTGTGAAATCCTATGGGTGTAATGAATGTGGGAAAACTTTCTCCCGGAAGTCACACCTTATGGCACACCAGAGGACTCACACAGGGGAGAAAGCTTATGAATGTAATGAATGTGGGGAAAGGGTCTCCCAGTAGTCAAACCTTAGTGCACACCAGAGGACTCACACAGGGGAGAAACCCTATGAATGTAATATATGTGGGAAACCATTTGCCCTTAACTCATCCCTTAGAGTGCATCAGGGAATTCACACAGGTGCGAAATCATATGGATATAATGAATGTGGGAAAACTTTCTCCCAGAAGTCACAGCTTAGTGCACACCACAAGACTCACACAGGGCAGAAACCATATGAATGTAATATATGTGGGGAACCATTTGCTCTTAATTCATCCCTTAGAGTGCATCAGGGAATTCACACAGGTGTGAAATCCTATGGATGTAATGAATGTGGGAAAACTTTCTCCCAGAAGTCACAGCTTAGTGCACACCACAAGACTCACACAGGGCAGAAACCATATGAATGTAATGAATGTGGGAAAACTTTCTTCCAGAAGTCACACCTTAATGCATGCCAGAAGACTCACACAGGGAGAAACCCTATGAATGTAATGAATGTGGGAAAACTTTCTCTGGGAAGTCATGTTAGTGCACATCAGAGAGTTCACACAGGGGATAAATCCTATGAATGTAATATATGTGGGAAACCATTTGCCCTTAACTCATCCCTTAGAGTGCATCAGAGAATTCACACAGGTGTGAAATCCTATGGATGTAATGAATGTGAGAAAACTTTCTCTCAGAAGTCACACCTTAGTGCACACCAGAGGACTCACACAGGGGAGAAACCCTATGAGTGTAATGAATGTGGGAAAGGTTTTGCCCACTTTTCAACTCTTAGAGTACAACAGAGAATTCACACAGGGGAGAAACCCTATGAATGTGGTGAATGTGGGAACATTTTTGTTCGTGAGGCAGCTTTTAGAGTACATCACATCAGAATGCATACCAGAGAGAAAACCCTAACACATCATGAATTTGAGAAGTCCTGAATTAACTCATGCCTTATTTTATACCACACAGCAGAGAAACTCTTGTCATGTAGACTGGAAAATTGTTTTCCTTAACATTTTCCCTTTTCACTAGGCTCATAGCTTGTTGAAAATCCCAATCTCAGTCAACCAGGTGGGTTGACCAAAGAATATGATGCTAATGATATATATTACATTTAGTACTGGTCCTTAAACATCTTAGAGTCTTCCTGGTCCATGGTAAGATGGGATTGAGATGATTTCCACAGCAAGTTGGTTTCTGTGTGATGAATGTGGTGGAGCACAAGGTCAAAAGAAGCTAGAGTCTGAATAACTGTTTGGAATATAATTCTCTGCTTCCATATCTTCATCAGTTGTTTCTTTTTCAAGCCAGAATTAAGTTTGTTTTCCAATGAGCCCTCAGATTTGACCTATTATATGCATTATTTTGCTGTCTCTCTAGTAGACTGGAATGAAATCCTATTAACATAATATATTTCAGAAGAACTCTAAGAATTCAGTTTTGTATCTCGGAGACTTCACATGAAGAAGAAAATTGTCAACATTCTGAATGATCAGAGGCCTTCATTAAAGTCAGAGACATTTCAGGGAAAAACACAAAAGCCTTCACAGCAAAATTAATTGCATTAAAAATCAAATAGGATAAAATTTTATATTTGAATAGATGATTTTGAACAAATATTGAATGTTTGTTTTTAGAAATTTCTTTCCTGAGGAAGTGTGTCAGTTTCAGAATTGAAGAAAATAAAATCCTCACCTACAAAAACTGTTTATATGTAATGTCAAAAATTTTATAGAAAAAATATAAGAAAATACCTATAGACAAACTCACTATAGAATTTGAAGTTTTTTACATTAAGGAATAGCTTAAATTCTGTGGATAACACCAATAAATATTTATGAAAAGTCATTGAGTGATGTGAAAGTCTGTATGAGTCTGTAAACAGACTTAATACTGGTTAACTTGAGTGGGAGCCAAACCTGCTCTTGGCATGTCTCCTTTCTTTTCTGGGCAACTGTGCCCTCTGTTAGTTTCCTTCAACTTGCTGCTAGATTTTGGCCTGCCTGTTATGTCTGAATATGTCTTGCCCTGTTTTTGTAGGACCTTTGATATCCCTGAGATTTCCCAAGCATTCTTCTGTGTGTGTGTGTGTGTGTGTGTGGCACTGAAGGTGGTGATAGTGGTATTGATTCTTGCATACTTTGGGGGGGAAAGATATAGAGGACATTAAGTTTACCCTGCTCTAGTGATTCATTTTGCACTGAATGTTTATAAAAACAAGTCATCTCCTCAAGCCCTTGAATGTGTCCGACCTCAGCATCTTGCCTAGAATCTTGTTTTCCAATATCATGATGCCTGCTCGCACTGTGCTTTCCATGATAGTGGTGTTCCTGCCAAGCTAAGACAGCAGGTTTTGGAGTTGGATCGAAAAGGGCTACTTCATGACAAGAGCACAGCACTCGTACTAGAAAGCAGACTCACTTTTGGTAAAACAAAAATTAGTACAGTCTTAGTCAAGAAAACACTTGGTGAAGCTGGCATCATTTTAGCCTACATGGTTTGCTCAGTATAGAGAAGAGAATAAACAGTCACATTTAAAACCTGAATCACTAAAAATTTCAACCTTGAAATTGATCTGATAGGTTCAGCATGAGGACAACAAATAAGTTGAATCCCTGAGAAAAATTTCTTCACTCCCTATCCCTTATATTGTATGAAGGGATAGTGTTAGGAAAAATTGTATCATTAACATTAATTGAAAATTAGGTATTTCTTTGACACTAAGTTGTTGTCAGTTAGTTTAGTGGCATGACTGCCAAAGACAAAAGCCATAAGTAAGAGGCCATCGTTGCATGAGGGTTGTATCATACCACCATGGCTGACACATCATAGACTGGATCGTTGCTCTTAGTCAAAAGGTGCCAGCAGCTATGGAATCTGTTTTCTCCTTTTTCATCATTGACACCTTGATCTTATTGCTCAGTGTTGAAAGGGAAGTGAGAGCTGAAAAGCAACTCTTTTGCATGCTTAATTTTCAGAAAAGTATCAATAAAAAGGAAGTTAACCTGGAATACTCTTAAAATTTTTATTTTGGAATGGATTTACAGAGAAGTTACAATAATAGTTTCTCCGTACTCCTCCCCTAGGGTCTCCATTAACATTACTGTGGAACTTTCTTCATAACTAACATTCACACATTTTTTTTTTCAAATTCCACCAATTTTTCCCTAATGTTCTTTTATGGTCCTCTTCTTCCTATTGGGGCTTAGAAAATGATACCCAAAGTGACCTTCTCCACCCTTCTGTTCCTTATCCTAACTTTCCCCCAAAACAAACCATAGAAACAAGGATACCTCTTCTCCAAGGTGGTTGTAAACACCAGGACCACTGCTCCCCAACGCCAGTCATAAAAACCTGGAAATGCTACTCTTAACTTTTCCCTGCCTTTCTGTTTAAGAACTGACCATAAAGAAATTCTCTATCCTACCTCGTTTGATTGTAGGTCATAAGAACTCCATTCCAGAGAAGATCCTACCCTATACCTGGAAGGAAGAAATGCTAAACAGGCCAAGAAAAGTCTGAACAGACAGGCATTGCCCTTCGGTCTACTGCTATTAGCCCATTCTCTTTTTGTCAGGTCATTTTTCTGCCCTGTAATTCATGCTTCACACTATAGTTCACTATACGTCTTTGAGTATTCAGTTGGAAGTCTCTCA
>NW_007237952.1:819-1184 GCF_000164805.1 Carlito syrichta | reverse complement strand
TCTTTTATAAATGATTAGTCTATCCAACTGTCCCTAAAATAAGATTGTAATTTCTTTTATATTTCTGATGTTAGCATTGGCAACAGTGTGAATGTGGATAGTTTAAAAATTATTACACCCAGAATTTAGAAATAGCCTCAAGCTGATTCAGTTATATATGTTTGTGTGTGTGTGTTTTGGTGTTCACTGTATTAGGAATTAGTCGTTGTCCTTGTCTTTGCCCCCCAGGATTCCTTTTAGGTAGCTTTTATTTACCTGAGCATATCTCCATGTGAGTGGTGCATAATTCTATGCCTCTTAATTCCTGGAGTAGTGCTCTTTGGACTTTGAATAATAAAAGGACAGAAAGAAAGTTTGTCTGTATT
>NW_007237952.1:0-799 GCF_000164805.1 Carlito syrichta | reverse complement strand
GTCTAATGTCAATAAGTTCTTAGCAGGAAGATTATACAGCAGTAAATGTCATTCTCATCCTGTCAAGAGTATGGAGTATGTGCTGTAGTCAGCATGAATGGTCACTTATACTAACCTTGATCACCTAATTGAGATGGTATTTGCCAGAATTTTTTGACTAAAGTTACTTCTCTCTATTTATCATTTTATTCATATGACAAGTTGCTGTATATACAATGAGAAGCTTATACAAGCTGTCTCCAGTTTAGAAATGGATTGTATGATATGACATTAATTGGCTGTTTGGAAATCTCTACTTTTTCCAGAAATGGTGTTGCAAACAGTGGCTAAGTGCACAAAAGCTTATTTTGCCCATTATGTGCCTTATTGATAGTACTAGGTTGGTGATAACCCAGTATCTACATGCTGGCTCCTTGGGGGAAATGCAGCATTCTAGGTTAGAGCTTCTGGAAGATAAGTATGCATAACCATAGACAGTGGAAGTTTCCCTATCAGATCCCTTTTCATAGGCTACCAGGTACTGGAATTAGGAACTCCAACCACTTAAAGCCTCTGGTAATGGCAGTTTGGTCCAGTAAGAGACATCTAGAAACTGGTATTAAGAGCCAGATATAAGTTCCTAAAGAAGTTAAGAAACACCAGGGCTATTTCTTAGTTCCAGACTAGCTCCTTGATCATTCCTCCCTCTTGTGAACTCCCAAAAGTAGCCACTCAACTTGCTCTTCGACCACTGTTTGGCCCTACCTTTTGATGTGGAATTGCCCACTGGAAAAATCTGCGTTAGCTCTCAAAAGGGACT
>NW_007237951.1:0-899 GCF_000164805.1 Carlito syrichta | reverse complement strand
GAACAGACAGATTATTTAGAAAGGAGGCCCCAGACTTGGGCCTATAGTTCCCAAAAGACTGTGGATCGGTAGACAATTGAGCTGTGTCTTTGGGAGGCCAAGTTGGGGGACTGCAGGAGCCCGGGAGTTTGAGACCAGCCTGGGCCCCGTAGATAGACCTTGTCACTCCTCAGAATGCAAACACAGGAGTAGTGCGTGGTGGCGCCCACAGTCCCGTCTACACAGAATGTGGTGATTTCGGTACTGTGACTTTTTGGCATTGCTCCCTCCACAGAACATGCGAGTCCAGGCCGGGCACCATGGCTAATGGCTAGCCAGTGCATTGCCAGACCACCTTGATCGTTCTGTGTCTGATGGCCGCCTGAGTTCAGGGATGTCCCTTCCCTGAGCTCTCACATGTCCTTGCTGTGGGGCCTGAGTGTGGAGGCAGGCCTTCTGGGGCGCATGGCGGAAGGCACAGGATGGATGTTTCTGGTGGCCACCTTTGAAACCTCCTGAGAATGACAGGCCTTAAAGTGCCTTTTCCTCTCTCATCCTTGAGGGTGACACCTTGAGCTGTGTGGCAGGGTTTGTGGTGATGGTGGTGGTGGTACGTATTATTTTTTGGAGTAGGAATCCCCATCTGTAGCCCAGGTCAGAGTGCAGGGTCACACTAACTGCCACCATGGACTTCAACTGCTGGGCTCAGGCAATCCTCCCACTCGGCCCCCCGAGTGACTGGAACCACAGACCAGCGTCACCATGCCTGTCTAATATTTGGATTTATTTTTGATGACTGAGAAGAGATCTTGTCCCGTGTCCTGGGCTGGTGTTGAACACACAGACGCAGACTGTACACTCACCTGGGCCTCCGTAGGCCCGGGGTGCCAGGCTGAGTGCCTGAGCCCTGCCTGTGATTG
>NW_007237950.1:0-746 GCF_000164805.1 Carlito syrichta | reverse complement strand
CAAGAAAACAGATGGATGACCCTATAATTTGCAATATACACAAACTTTTTGCATTTAGAGTACATGATTAATATAGAAAGGTTGAAATAGTAGAAAAGGTTTGCAAATTTATTCAGAAAAAATAAAATGTTAGAAAAACATAAGTTAGGCAATAAGTTATTAAAAGTTTAGATGGTTAGGGTTAATAGTTAGAGAAAACACATTGTGTTAAATTACATGCTTTAAAGATTATTAGTGCATACATTGTTACAAATTTGAGTATTTCCTCACAGTTAGATCAATGATCAAAACAAAATAAATACGTCTGGGTTTGAGAGTCAAACTATATATAACTAAAAGTATAAAAAGAACTTGAAAATAAAAATAAATCAGCATCTGTCTTGCATAACAACAGAGTCAGTGTCCATGTTTTTTTCCATGTCAATGCCGTTCCTCCCTCAGGAAACCCTGACCTGCTGGAACTGGACTCTGGCAGGTGGCGCATGAACAGGAACCTGAAAGGTAAGGCTTACTGTAATCAGAATGGATAGGACTTTACCTAGGTTGCTGCAGACTCCTTTTGTAGAGACAGGCTGAGCGAGGAAGGGTAAGCAGTTTTAGAGCCAAGATACAATCATTGGCCAGAAGTAATCTAAAGAAAGATAATTGTTTATAAGTATTTGGATGCATATCCTTTCTAAAAGAGGAATTAAACTTTCCTCTACACGATTATCTTGTTTTTTCCATTTTGTGAAAGAACAGTGCCT
>NW_007237949.1:2107-4700 GCF_000164805.1 Carlito syrichta | reverse complement strand
TAAGAATGTGGCCCAGTCCAAATATCACATTGGGCCCTACAGGATGTGGCCCAGTCCAAGGTCCACGGTGGGCCTCCTTTTGGAACAATAGACTACAATCTCTTAACAAAATGGCTATTCCAAAGTCTTATATGTCTATCCTAATTTCTATGAAAATTTTCCAATTCTTAATTCTAATATATAAAGTTGATTAGCAGCAGCAAAGCTTCTAAAACCTAAATGTAACTTGTAAATGTACTAAGGCAAAAACTTCGATAGTAGAAAGTGGAGACGATGAAAATTCTTAAAGTTAACTATATTCTTATTAAACCTAAAAATATTATGATTGATTATGTTTGAACTAACATGATTCATAGCATGACCTATTCTACAATACCTTCTATGAATAAAATAAATTCAATTTCTATAACAGGTAGAAAAAAGACCTTACACTAACTGTAGCTAAAGCCGGCCTAAAATAATGCAGCCCAGTCCAAAGTACATGCTGGGCTCTCAGGAATGTGGCCCAGCCCAAAATCTGTGCTGGGCCACTCTCGATAATCATCTATACCATTGAAAAGCTGAAAACAGCTCTCCATAAGTATATACTAATTCTACAAATATTCTTTTAAATCTTATAAAGAAGCTTGTACCATATAAAAGTCTCCCAAATGTGACCTGAGTTTGAATTATATCTAATACCTAAGCCGAAACCGCAGTTTATGGGAAACAGAAACAATGGGTTTCTAGAGTGAGCCATGCTTGTCACAGTCACAGAGCCTTCAGCTTAGGCCAGCAGAGTTCCTTTAGGTTATTTGTGTTGCATGGCAAAAGGGGGGGAGAATGGGGTCTACAGCTCCTGAACACGTCTTAGCGGTCTCGAGGTCCACGGCCCTCCCTGATCCCTAACGCTCAGTGGTCCTCCGTGGCTGGCTCCCAACACAGAGTTACATCCAAATATGGCAAGAAGATTCTTTTTGTCCTGGAATCTGGCCATAGTTGTTCCTAGGAACCTAACGGACTTGGAGTGCCCATGCGTCGAAACACTGATGCTTGTTTAAACCTTAGGAAGACGCCGTGTAGTTTTTTGGTGATTGAAAACACATGTCACCCAGATTCCTTGTTCTATCTTAGGAAATGTTAGTGCAGTTGCCTGTATATGAGAATTTCATTTCTCTAGAATATGCTTCAAAAACCCAAATTTGTGTTTAGCCCTTAGCAAGACACCCTGAAGTTTTTTTTGGGATTGAGGACACGTGTAAACCACATTGCTTATACTTCCTTAGCAACAGACTGTGCACTTTTCTGTATATGAGGACACCCATTATCCAGATTCCTACTCCCAAAACTTTATTGGTGTTTATCTTTTAGCTAGACGCTCTGTAGGTTTTTGGGATGGAGGACTCGTGTAACCAAGATTCCTTATTCTTCCGTAGCAACAGGTCGTGTAGTGTTCTGTATATGAGGACTCCCATTACTGAAATTCCTGCTTCATTCTCTGCAAGATGCCGAGACATTTCCTGGTGAACTAGAATTCCAGTTGCTTGGATATCAAGAGAAAGACTCACATAAAGTCCTTTTGGAATTGGAACCCGATTCCTGGTTCCCTTTTCCAAAGTCACACTAAAAATATGGCGACATAGAATCCCAGATTGCTGATTAAACCTTATCAAGAGACCTTGTGGATTTAGGCGATTGAGAACTCCAAGAACTGGATTCACTTTCCGATCTCAGCAAGATGCCCTGATTTTCCCTGTCTATGTGGATTCCAAAACTCTGTATACAAAAATTCAGATGCCCAGATGTTTCCTAGAGACGTGTAATCCATGATTCCTGGGTACATTTTAATAATTCGTACTAAATATTTGGCAACTACAAAACCCTCGGCCTCTCTCCAAATAAAAGTACAATCGGAAATTTAAGGATTACCAAGTTTATCTTAAGACCAGAGTTAAATCCAAATACGACAAGAAGATTCTTTTTTTCTGGGAATCTGGCCTTAGTTGTCCCGAGGAACCTAAGGGGCTTGTACTACCAGATACCCGTTTACAACCCTCAAGAGGACTAGAATGTTGCTGTGCCAGGACCCGCCCCGCAAAGGTCGTGGGAAGTGTTGAAGAAGAGACAGATAGGCGACGAACTGAGATCATATACACGGACACCTGCCTCTTGATCAGATTACAATTTAATGTTAGTTAATACAGAACTTTTATACCATTTTTGAAGGGGCAAGACAAAGAAAAAACTCTTTCACATTCATATATTTTAAAAGTTACCAGCTAGTGGTCTTAGTAGCAAACAAACCAAGATTCCCATAGGCTTTAGTAGCAAACAAACCAAGGTTCCCATAGGCCTCCAGACAACGTCTTATTCATAAAGCCAACAATGACACTCTCAGTCCAATGTCCCAAATTACAAATGTTTCAAGAAGGTTTCTTTAAGTGTATATTTCTTTATGTGTCAGGAATATTCTCATCTTAGGCTCTTATGTTCTTCAGAGTCCTGTGATCGCCTCCCATTGTCCAGATGTCCTCGTTACTTTTCTCTTATCTTGCAGTGCTTGTTTCTAAAGAGAACTCCAAAGAAAACTTTTAGTAATGTTTCCTAGGCCCCT
>NW_007237949.1:0-1380 GCF_000164805.1 Carlito syrichta | reverse complement strand
AAGTAATTAATAAAGTATAAAAGACAATAGTTTAGATATTTGAGATTTATAGAAGTTGTGATAAAATTTTAGGTTAAGGATAAGTTCATAGGTAATTAATATACAATCATAGGGCAGTATAGAAATGTAGTAGGTTATAAGAATTATAAAAATAAATAGTATAAAATTAAGGTAATAAAATTAAGTCATTTAAGTAAATTTATAGATTATAGTATAGTGTTAAGTTAATAATATTAATCGTCAAAAATATTAAAAGTTAGTAAAATTGGATTGAACTTAGAGTTAACTTGGAAAGTTTTCTAATCAGGGTTTAGAACTTAGAGTATAATATGAATGATTTATTGAACATTGTGGAGAACATTTTGAACAATCTGTATTGAAATTGTGCACCTGTGATTCATACATCATGGAATTGTAATTGTTCACTGGGAACCTGAAAGTCTTGTGATGGTACATGATTTGTAAAGCGTGTTACACATCAATGAATTTGTATGCCCCCAGCAAGTAATTGTCACACTGCTGGAGATTATAGAAAATGGTATATAAGTTGGAAAAAGTTTGAATAAAATTGGCTTCAGTCTTGGCCAGACTGTTCCCAGAAGAGCTGCCTCCGTGTGGTTTCTTCTCTCCGTTCTGATTCACCGGTGCGGTCCTAACCCCCCCCTGGTCAGTGCAGGTCACCGACAGTCCCTCAAGGTTGCTTTCTGTTTTAGCTGATCTGTCATAAAGGTGTCTGATTATTATATTATGAATTTAGTGAAAACCTACTCTATAAATGTTAGCTTAGAGTTTTAACTACTGAATTAAGTAAAAACCTTAACATTAATGTTTATCCTAAGTTAGTGAAAACAGTGTTATAAATCACCTATGAACTCCTAGATAAGTGTTAGAATTTATAATGAATTCATCATGAACTTACTATAAACTTGTGATTCTAAAAATCCTTATGTCTAAACACTAAATTGCATAATCCTAAATCAAATAAGGAATGGATATACTTATATCATTTATTACTTAAGCAATATCTAGTAACTTACAACCAAGTGAAAGAAAGCATTCTTGATGTGCTTCAGAGTTTAACCCTTGCCTATGTTAGAAAAAGCCAAGTAGCATAGTGGGAAAAATGGAAAAATAAACCATGATATTTCCAGGTTAGCTGTGAGTACTTCACATAAACATGCCATTTTCTTCTTCCGTGACTGCACAGAATTCTTCAGCAGTATCAAACAGCAAAGGTGAAAGACAGAAGAGCCTCAGCTTCCTGGGCTCACCCTGCGGCCCTGGGTCTTCAGCCCACCCGGACCCTGTCAAATCAGGTGGGGCCTCCAAGGCTGGCTCCCATCTCCCCCTTTTTTGTTTTTTTAATACGAAGTCATGAAA
>NW_007237948.1:0-745 GCF_000164805.1 Carlito syrichta | reverse complement strand
AACTTATGTTGGAATGGTTCCAAATTCTGGAGATATGATTTTTATCCTATCCCAGGTGTGAATAGACTTGTTCACTTGGATAGGTGTGACACAAATCCATTTAAACTCTGAATGACATCTCAAAGCCAATTTAATTTTCAAGGCTAAAATTCCTGTCCTATAATCAAAATAGCCTCTTCTAATGCATTAACTTTACTTTCTAATTTTTGGTCAATAATTTCTTGAGCTGCTAAAGTTAATGAGACATTTTTGGATATCTGATATGTAAATGTAGCAGTATGTACTTCTTTAGCTAAAGTTATTGCTGAAACTGAGACTGAAGTAGCAATGATTATCAAAGCTGTAATTCCTAAAATTAAAGTTGCTATAAATCTTTTTGGTCGTGACAGTGAGTTAAGCTCATACAATGTTCTTAGACTATATTCATCATACCAAAGAGATGGAAGTTTTACAGGAACCATCAAATAAGGAGGTCGGTGGAGAATAATAAGTCCTTTATATGAAGTAGAGAAAGTAAGACAATTAGTTGATTTGCAGTTTTTACAAGAAATTTGGTTTCTCTGCCCATCAAAAGAAATTACTAAAGATTTATAATCAGTGGTTACTAAAAAGGCATAAGGAGATTGCAAACAAGCTCTTATATTATATATAGTTTGTCCCTGTGTACGATGTAAAGCTATGGGTTTAGTAGCAGCTAAGGCTCTCCAAATATTAGGTTGTATGGATTGTTTATTACCATCATTCA
>NW_007237947.1:0-18568 GCF_000164805.1 Carlito syrichta | reverse complement strand
GGATGGGAAAACACCTCTTATCAACAGGATGCCTGAATGAAATGTAATTGTACACCTAACTCTTAACTGTACCCCACAAAACCATAATAAAAAATACTGATTAATGAAAAAAAAAAAGAAGAGCTGGTATCAATTTTACTGAAGGTATTCCACACAACTGAAGTGGAAGGAATCTTCCCTAACTAATTCTATAAGGCAAGCATCACTCTGAACCATGGCCAGGAAAAAGCACAACAGAAAAATAAAACTACAGACCAATATTCCTTATGAGCATAGGAATCCTCAACACAATATTAGCAAACCAAATTCAATAGCCCATGAAACAAACAAATAAAACCACCACCACCCAGTGGATTTTATCTCAGGAATGCAAGGGTGGTTCACCATATGCAAGTCAATACGCATGATCCACTATGTAAACAGAATTAAAAATAAAAATCAAATATCATTTCAATTGATGTAGAAAAAGCATCTGATGAAATACAGCATCACTTCATGATAAAAAACCCTCAGCAAAACAGGCATAGAGGGAACATTGCTCAAAATAGTAAAAGGTATATATGACAAACCAACAGCCAATGTCATCCTGCATAGAGAAAAGTTGAACACTTTCCCTCTCAGAACTGAAACAAGGCAAGGCTGCCCACTTTCATCACTACTATTCAACATAATACTGGAAGTCCTAATCCAAGCAATTAGGCAAGATAAATAAATAAGTGTATACAAATTGGAAAAGAAGAAATCAAATCATTCTGTATGCCAATGATATGATCTTGTACTTAGAGACTCCTCCAAAAGACACCTGGACTTGTTAAACGAATTTGGTAAAGCTTCAGGGTACAAAACCAACATGACAAATTAGTAGCACTGCTATACACTGATCGTGACTAAGTTGAGAATCAAATCAAGAACTCAATTTCATTTACTGTAGAAGTCAAAAAGCTAAAATACCTAGGGATATATTTAACCAAGGAGGTGAAACATCTCTACAAGGAGAACTACAAAACTCTGATGAAAGAAATTGCAGAGTACACAAACAAATGGAGAAAAAAACTCACATGCTCATGGATTGGAAGAATCAACATTATTAAAATGACCATATTACCCAAAGTAATCTACAGATTCAGTGCGATCCCTATTAAAATACCAATGTCATTTTTCACCGAATGAGAAAAAAAAATCCAAAAATCCATGTGAAAACAAAAAAATGCCAGAACAGCTAAAGCAATCCTAAGCAAGAACAAAGCTGGAGGCATTGCATTATCTGACTTCAAATTATACTTCAAGGTTGTAGTAAACAAAACAGCATGGTACTGCTACAAGAGCAGACACATGGACCAATGGAGTATAATAGAGAATCCAGAAATAAACACAAATACCTATAACCTGTGATCTTTGACAAAGCAGTCAAAAATATACCCTGGGGAAAGGGCATCCTTTTCAACAAATGATGCTGGAAAAATTAGATAACTACAGAAAAAGGAACTTGATCCCTATTTCTCCCTGTATACAAAATGTAACTCGGGATGGGTTAAAAACTTAAATATCAGATGTGAAATAATAAAAAAACCTAGAAAAAAGCCTAGGAAAAACTATTTTGGACATTAGCCTTGGCAGAGAATTTATGGCTAAAACTCCAAAAGCAAATGCACTGAAAACAAACTAAATAAGTGGGACTTAATTAAACTAAAAAGTTTCTGCACAGTCAAAGAAATAATCCACACAGCAAACAGGCAACCTATAGAATGGGAGGAGATTTCACAAACTATACATCTGACGAAGGACTAACATCCAAACCTACAAAAAACTCAAGCAAATCAGCAAGAGAAAAACAAATAACCCCATTAAAAAGCAAGCAAATGACATTACAGACATTTCTCAAAAGATGATGTACAAATGGCCAACAAACATATGAAAAAATGATCAATGTCACTCATCAATCAGGAAAATGCAAATTAAAACCACATTGATACCACCTTACACCAGTCAGAATAGCCATTATTAAAACAAAAAAACAATAAATGCTGATTCTGATGCAGAGAAAAGGGGACACTTACACACTGCTAGTGGGAGTGTAAATTAGTATGAACTCTATGAAAACTGATAGAGAGATTACTCAAAGAACTAAAAGTACATCTACCATTTGATTCAGCAATCTCACTACTAGATGTCTATCCTGAGAAATAAAAGTCATTATATAAAAAAAGACACCTGCACACCTGCACCTACATGTTTATTGCAGCATAATTCATAATTGCAAAACTGTGGAATCGACCTAAATGCCCATCAAACAATCAGTGGATAATGGAAATGTGGTGTATTTATATGTCATGGAACACTATGCAACCATAAAAAAGAATGAAATAGTATCCTTTGCAGCAACATGAATGGAGTTGGAGATCATCAGCCTAAGTGAATTGACTCAGAAACAGAAAACCAAACACCACATGTTCTCACTCACACATGGGAGCTAAACGGTCACAAAGATGGGACTAATAGACACTGGAGACACTAATAATGGGGGAGGGGAGTTAAGGGTTCACAATGTTGACTATGGGGCACAATGTTGACTATCTGGGGAAGGGGTCACTTGAGATCCAATCCCCACCACTATGCAGTATGTCCATGTAATGAACACACATGTGTACCCCCTGAATCTAAGAAAAGAAAAAGAAAGATTTCTTATGAGGAACAGACCTTATGCAATTACGGGAGCTGTTAAGCAGTCTCTGTAAGTCTGTAGAAAAAAAAAAACTTTAGTCACCTTCAAGGTACTTTCCGTTTGATGCAATACACCCATCAAGATGTTTTTTTCCATTGTTCAAAACAGTTTTCGTACTCACCAATTTTGATGCCTTTTAGTGCTTCTGCCATTGTTTGTTTCACCTCTCCCACAGTGGCAAAACGTTTCCCTTGAGAAGCTTATTCAATTGGGGGAACAAAAAAAAAGTTGCTCAGGGCAAATTGGGTGAATAGGGAAGTTGGGGCATGGGGGTCATGCGGTTTTGGCTCAAGGACTGCTGAACACTTGGCATGGTGGAAGAACCAGTCACCCATGTGCCACAACTTGGGATGTTTGATTCACAAATTGGGATGCAGCCTTCTCAAAACTTCCAACTAGAAACGTTGGTTGACCATTTGATCTGGAGGAACAAATCCCTACAAGGGACTCACCTTCCAAAAGATGATTCCATTTCTTTGGGTTTCCCCTCACATTTTCAGGAATGAAGAGAAAAATGGAAGCTATCGGAGAGGTTACGGAAAGGAAAATCGCCCAGAGGAAAGGACCAGGGCAAGGACCACAATGTGAAACTTTTACTCTCCCAATGGCTTCTCATCTTTCCCTCAAAATACCATTCACTCAAGATCATCTGCATTGAACTTGGCTTAAATCCTGTTTCCTCCCTGAGCAGGCTGTTCCTGTCCTGAGCATGTCTGTCTACAGCACACCTGGACTTGGGCTCTGGGCAACTCTTTTCCTCCTGCCACAGCGTGGCCCTTGCTTCAACTGGGAGATAATATCTGGTTTGTAGAGTGGATGCTCTGGGTAAAGTGTAGGACCTTTGGCTTCTGTGCTGAGATATTCAGGTCTGGGGCAGTCTCCTGAGAAATGACGAGGAGAGCACCAAAGGGCACGTGGGAAAGAGCACTGTGAGCACCAAGGACATTGAAGGTCCTTCACAGGAGCAGCAAGAATAGCCCTGACACGGAGCCCCCAGGCCTAAGCCCACCGTAGCCACAGACATGGCCCATGACTGAGTTATTTCCCTGTCATGGGATTGGATGGGCAAGAAAAAAGACAATCCAACCCTTTGCTTCTGTTCTCTGAAAGGACATCCCAAATGGAGAATGGAAAACAAGTATACATGCTGGGAAAGAGATTGTCTCTTGATCAGCTCCTGATCTGCCACAAGCACCCCAGAGTCCTGGAGAAACACACACAGCTGGAGAAAGCTAAAGAGGCCACAAGACCCAAGTCTTGTCTACCATTCTTAGACACCCCATTGTGAATCTCCAGACCCTCATCTGATAGTGATCCCCTCTCCGGGCCCAACTCACACGCACCCACAGGGGGACCTAAGATAAATGGATCTCCTTTCCCAGGGTCATGAGGGAGAGGGCATTGCCTACAGTAGCTCACGAGGAATATATTAACATCCTTATTTCATAGGGAAGCAAAATGGCATTCATACAGTTTTTTACTTCACTTAGATTGGTGTTCTGGGATACAATTTAGTTTCTTTCCTGATAGTGAATCTTAGGAGAATCCAACTCATGTCATACGGTGATTCTTATTTGCAGCACTGAGGGCAAAACCCTGCAACTTCAGACTTAACACTCATGGTTAGGTGCACTAACATTTTTTTCCCTAACACCCACCCAGCCCTGCAGAGCTCACAATCTTGCTGCCCTCTTTTTCCACATGTGAGGTTCAGACAGCATGAGACCCTCAACCTTAGCTCTGTCTCTTAGGGCCCAGATGTGCAGCCAGTCAACTTAGGAACCCATTTAATGGTGGGTGGAACAATTTGAAGACTCATCCCCTGTTGAAAGGTTCAGTGACTTATAACATTAGTTTAACAGTAAAAACCTCCTTCATCAAGAGGCAGAAGTGAATCCTTCCTAATGCTACTGCTGTGCCCCACAATTACCCTAGGGAAAAAATGAATATGGGCACAAACTGAATAACTTTCAATAATTCACTAAAAAATAGTTCATAGACTTAAAATGTAAAATGTAAAACTAAAAAAAATGTTTAGAAGAAAACATAGGGGAAAATTCATATGGTCTTGGGTTTTGTGAATTTTTATATACAACATTAAAAGCATGATCCATGAAAAACAAAAAGTGATGAAGTGAACGTCATTAAAGTTAAACTTTTCAACAGTGTGGAAGACCTTGCTAAGAGAATGAAAAGACAAGACTCAGACTGGGAAAGAATAATCTTTGAAAAAGACATATATAAAAAGGGACTTGTATCTAAAAGACCTTGTAAAAATTAGCATCAGGAAAACAACTCTATTAAAAATGGGTAAAGATCTTAACAGATATCTCACTAAATAAGATATATGGGTGAACACAGGACATACATATAAGAAAGATACACAACATCACTTATAATTAAGAAAAAGAAAATTGAAACAACTATTAGATAGTCCTAACACCTATTAGAATGACTAAAAGAGAGAGAGAGAGAGAGAGAGAGAGAGAGAGAGAGAGAGAGAGAGAGAGAGACATGCTGGTGGGAACACATGAAGACACAGACTCTATGGAGGACAGTTTGACAGTTTTCTTCCTCCAAGATAAATATAATTTCACTGTGTGATCCAGCAATCATGCTCCTGTGTGTCCTGCCAACTTGCTCATGAACTTACATTAACACAAAAAGCAGCACACAAATATGAACAAGGGTCAAAGATGAACAGATCAGGACACACCCAACAGGTGAATAGCTAACCAACCCAGGGTACATTCATGCAATGAAATAGGAAGAAATGAGCTATCAACTCATGCAGAGATATGCATGAACTCAAATCTATATTGTTGAGTGAAAAGGTCAGTCTGAAGAGTCTGTGTGCTGTGTAATCTAATTTATATGTCATTCTGCAAAAAACAAAACAACAGGGAAGGTAAACAGGTGCATGGTTGCCAGTGGTTTTGGGAGCACAGAGCTTGAAGAGGAGAAAATGTGAGACATATATAATATAAAATGGAAGTTGTTCAATATTAACAAGCAAGAATATCCTGGCATTTGAAACACCATGGACGAACTTGGAGGAGAATATGTTAAGTGAATTAAGCCAGACACAGAACGACAAGCACTGTCTGTTCTCACATATATGTGGAATTAAAAAAAAATACACACAGAAGCAGAGAATAAAATGGTGGTTGCCAAGGGCTGCAGCTGGGAGAATGGAGTGATGTTGGCCAAAGGATATAAACTTTTAGTTACAAAACAAGTTTTGGAGCTCTAATGTACAGTATGATGACTATGGCTAATAACACCATGTTGTATACTGGACATTTGCAAAAATAATGAACATTAAGCGTTCTCACCACACACACACACACACACTTAACTATATGAGGTGACAGATGTATTAATTAGCTTGAGTGGCAGTCATTTCACAATGCATAGATATATAAAATCATCACATTGTACATTTTAAATACATACATTTTCATTTGTCAATCATGCCTCAATAAAACTGGAAAAAAGTTTGTCATGAAGACAGATCTTGTTAAGAACAGAACGGTCTGGCATGTTCCCTCTGCCCTCCCTGCCAGAGCACGAAGGGATTTTCTCCAATATTTATGGGGAGGAGTTGTCTCTCAGACTTGTCTACACTGAGCCTCCAGTGGTGGTTAGTTGCAGGTCAGGATCCCCTGCCTGCCCTGCTCTGATTCCTGCTGGTTGCTGCTCCTGGATTTCTGCCAAAGGAAGTCATGATTCTTTGTGTTTGATTAGTCTCTCCAATTCTGGGGGCCAAGGTCTGTCCTGTTACCTCACTTCTCTTACAGATCTAAGAACAGCTCCAGAAGTAAGTTTTTAATACTATTTTTCAATAAAGAAGCCAGAGCTTCTTAGAGAAATGTTGACACTGAGGCTGAGGCAGCAAATACACAAGACTGGAAAGTATAGAATCCTCAGAAAGCATGGAAGTGCTCAACAAAAAAAGTAACATCCACCAGGATGGAATTTCATCAAAGAAAAGATGGAGCTAATGGAAAGATGTTCCAGTGGCCAAAGTGGGAACAATTCGAGCATCAAAATAAATAATGTAATGTTAGATCACAAAAAAAGCTTAAAATAAAAGTCCAGGTGTCCATACTGGATATATACATGATTAAATAAGTGAGGGTGAATAGAAATCGCATGCAGAAAAAATCCAAATAATTAGTGCAGAAACTCAGTCAGCAAGGAGGTGGGGCTAACTTCCCACCTACATGTGGGCTCTGCTTAGTGGTTTCTTCCCAAAGACCACATGCAGCATGGCAAAAGGAAAATGTGACTTCCTCGTGAAGAGAACCGACCAACATGACCTCAGTCAGGTGATCAAAGGGGACTTTGATAGCAGTGAATCGTCTTGGGTGCAGGAACCCAAGATATGATGTGATGAGAATGGCACTTTGGGAGGCTGAGGTGAGTGGATTGCCTGAGCCCGCGGGTTCGAGACCCTCCTGGGCAACTTGGTGAGACCTCATCTCTACAATAAATCAAAAATCAGCCGGGCATGGTAGCACGCACCTGTAGTTCCAGTTACTTGGAAGGCTGAGGTGGAAGGATCTCCAGAGCCCAGCAGGGTGAGGCTGCAGTGGCCGGGAGTGTGCCACTGCACTCCGGTCTGGGTGACGGAGTGAGACTCCAACTCAAAAAAAAAGAGACTGGCACTTTAGCACAGAATACCTTCCCAGAGCCAACAACCCCAACCCAATACTGAAAAAACATAAAGGACACTCTACAATATACCTGACCAGCACTCCTCCACATTGCCAAGGCCATCAAAAACAAGGAAAGTGTGAAACAGTCAGATAAGAAAGTCAAATGCAATGCAATGTGGAATTCTGGATGAAATTCTGGAAAAGAAAAAAGAAAGACTAAGAAAATCTGTATCAAATATGAACTTTAGTAAGTCTGGAACAGAAAATGGAAAAACTAAGAACATCTGAATAAAAATATGGATTTCAATGTATATAAATGAATTAATATTGGTTCATTAATTGTGACAAATGTACCCTAACAATGCAAGCTGCTAATAAGAGAAGAAACTGGGTCTGGACTAGATGGAAAATATTTGCACTATCTTCTCAAATTTTGTGAAATCTGAGACTATTTTAAAATAACGACTTTGTTAAAAACATTGTTATATATTTTCAAACAGTTGTTTAATTAGTTGTACTATTAAATGCTAATAATTGACACTGTTAACTGGCTATTATGATACTGAAAAGTAGACAATGCAGATTAGTGCATAGTTCCAAATAATGTAACTTTTACATATCTTATAATAATTGATGATATGCTATATTATTATTATGTTCTTTTTGAGTTAGGGTCTCATTCTGTCACCCAGGCTGGAGTGCAGTGGTATGATCACATTTCACCTCAGCCTTGACCTCCTGGGCACAGGTGATCCTTCTGCCTTAGCCTTCCAGTAGCTGGACTATGGACATGTGCCACCACACCCGGTCATTAAAATTATTTATTTATTTTTTGTTTGCTTTTGTAGAGATGAGCTCTTGCTAGGTTGCCTAGGCTAGTCTCAAACTCCTGGGCTCAAGCAGTCCTCTCTTCTTAACCTCCCAAAGTGCAGGGATTACAGGTGTGAGCCACTGCACCTGGCTATTACAGCTTTGTGTTGTGTTGCTGTGCCCTGGGTTTACTCTAAAAGGCAGTTATCTTTCACCAGGAAAAGATGAAGTCTTTAAAATTCATGGGCAGCCGGGCTTGGTGGCTCAGCCTGTAATCCCATGCCTTGGGAGGCTGAGGTGAGTGGATTGCCTGAGCCTGTGGGTTCGAGACCCGCCTGGGAACTTGGCAAGACCTCATCTCTACAATAAATCAAAAAATTGGCTGGGTGTGGTAGCGCACACCTGTAGTTCCAGATACTTGGAAGGCTGAGGCAGAAGGAGCCCAGCAGGTTGAGGCTGCAGTGGCCGGGAGCGGCCACTGCACTCCAGTCTGGGTGACAGAGTTAGACTCCAACTCAAAAAAAAAAAAAAAAAAATAAAATAAAATAAAATTCATGGGCAACCATTTTCAAGAGTGGTTTTATAAAAAGATGCTCCAGTGCTGAGTTGCTTCCTTGTAACTAGATTACTCATTCCAAATAATTCTTGTCTTTGTTGCTTTTCCATGCACATCTTTTAACAGTTATACAATACTTGCTGCTGAAAAAAATGTCAAAGACTGGAAGAATGTGAACAGAATTTATAATGATGATTTGATATTTCATTGTGATGTTTTCTAAAACAGAAATGTTTAAAAGTATTTGTAAACTCATAATTTTCTCAATGATGCTTAGTATAAAATAATGAAATTAGAGAAACAAAAATTACAGAATATTTTATGAATGATTTTAGATGTTGCTATGTTCTGAAAATAAAACCTAACTCCTAGAGGTATTATTAATGGAGGGAATTATTGGAAGCCCAAACATTGGAATGTTTCCAATTTTCTTTGAACTTACAATGTCAATATACCTACTCATGTAGCTAATGATAAAAAGGGATCTGTGCCTTATTTGTTTAATAAAATTCAAAAGGCATTTCAATTGCTTTTAGGAAATCACACTACACTTGATACATAACTGAGAATACCCAAAGTAAAATATTCATCAGACCTTTCCATTTGTGCAAGAGATAGCCAATCATGAACAAATGTGTCATATCATAAACCATGCTGTCATAAAATAGAAGAACACATTATTGGTTTTTTTCAAATGAAAGAGGAAATGAATATGGTGTAGATTAGAATATTATGAATTGAGAACAGACGATAATGACAGAAATACTTATCACCAGAGATATGATAACGAATGAATGACAGGTGTAGGAAAGGGTAGAAGTTGTGTCCCCTCCTCAAAACAATTATGCCAAATGAACAACAGTCCTCTGGAAAGGACTTCGGAAGAGAGACTTTATTCCAGCGAGTGGTTCACAAAGGGGGAATGCAGCCTTTGCCTTAAAAGCAGATCCACTCCAGAGATCGCGGCGAATGCTCACATTTTATAGTAACGTTCCACCCTGGTTCCCATTGGGTCCAATTATGCAAATAAGGATTGAGACTTGCTTAGTTCTGATTGGTTGACAAAGTTGCGTTCCGAATGGTCCATACACCTGGGCCTCGATGCCTTGAGACAGCTGGGCCCTGGTTAGTTGAGATGGGTGAACTAGGATTGGTTGCTTTAAATTTAGAAAGGGGCCCAGTTTGGGGGAACTCAGGATGCGTGGGGGAACTCCAGTCGGCATGTGGCTACTCAGGATCTATCTTGAAGAGTGGACTTTTTCAGGTTTACACTGTGCCTTGCTCGTGTATATACATGAACGATGAACAGTTACTGGTTGCAATACCAGTACTATACCAGTAACTGATACAGCATGTATATATATAGGCGTATATAAATGTACATCACACACACACACACACACACACACACAAAATACATACTAGCTGCTGGTATTGTAAATGTAATATGTAGTATATATAATGTAATGTAATATTTATGTAGTTACTGGTACAGTCTTTATATACAAATATGCCCATTTATATTCCACCAAAATGAATAAATATGCCATTATTTATAATCAGTTATTGGTATTTTTCTATATAGTAACTGATACAGCACTGGTATTGTATGGTAAATATATTTATATATGTATGTATACACACACAATATCAGTTACTGGGTCATAAGAAATTGTCAAACACAGCAATTCTGTCACTTGGAAACAAAATAGTCCAAGAGTTTATTTATTTATTTTTTTTCATAATCAGTATTTTTTATTATGGTTTTGTGGGGTACAGTTAAGGGTTAGGTGTACAAGTACATTTCATTCAGGCACCCTGTTGATAAGAGGTGTTTCCCCACCCCCAGACAGATATTTGCTACTGTTAATCCCATCTTCCTCCCCCCCATAGTTTCTCAGTACCGTCAGTCATTTTCTTATAGTATTACATTGGATGTTCAAGGTCCATTATATGAGTGAGAACATGTGATACTTGGATCTTTGTTTCTGTGAGAGGTCACTCAGTATTATAGACTCTAGTTCCATCCAGGTTGCTGTGAAATTCATGATTTTGTTCTTTTTTATGGCTGCGTAGTATTCCATTGTGTAGATGTACCACATTTTTTATCCATACCTCTTTTGATGGACAGCATGGTTGCCTCCAGGTTCTTGCTATTGTGAACAATGCTGTGATAAACATACGTGTGCAGGTATCTTTTTTTAGAGTGATTTGTGTTCTTCAGGGTATATTCCCAGTAGGGGGATTGCAGGGTCATATGGAAGGTCAATTTTTAGAGCTTTTAGGAATCTTCCACACTGCTTTCCACAGAGGTTGCACTAATTTACACTCCCACCCAACAGCGTAGAAGTGATCCCTTTTCACCACACCCTCTCCAGCAGCTGTTATTTTTTCAGTTGTTGATAATTGCCATTCTGACTGGAGTTAGGTGGTATCTCAGTGTGGTTTTGATTTGCATCTCCCTGATGATTAGTGAGGTTGAACATTTCTTCATGTGTCTGTCGGCTGCTCGGATGTCCTCTTTTGTGAAGTGTCTGTTCATATCTTTTGCCCATTTTATAATGGGGTTGTTTGTTTTTTTCTTTTCAGCATGTTTTAGTTCCTTGTAGATCCAGGATGTTAAGCCTTTGTCAGACCTGGTGTTGGCACATACTTTTTCCCAGTCTGTAGGCTGTCTCCCTGCTCTCTTGATGGTTTCTTTGGCTTTGCAGAAGCTTGTCAGTTTAATAAGGTCCCACTTGTCTATCTTCTCTCTTATGACCTGTGGGTTTCGGGTTTTGTTCAGGAATTGGATGCCAGTTCCAATTTCCATGAGGGTATTTCCTTCATTTTCTAAGGTTCTTATGGTTTGAGGTTTTACATTTAGGTCTCTGATTCATTTAGAGTTAACCTTTGTGCATGGGGATAGATAGGGATCCTGTTTCAATCTTCTGCATGTGGTCAGCCAGTTTTCCCAGTACCATTTACTGAATAGGTTCTCCTCTCCCCAGTGGTAGGTGGTGGAGGTCTTGTCAAAGATGAGTTGGTTGAGAAATTGAGGTTTTGCTTCTGGAATCTCAATTCTATTCCATTGATCTATATGCCTGTTCCTCTACCAATACCAAGCTGTTTTGATGATTGTAGCTTTATAGTAAAGTTTGAAGTCTGGTAATGTGATACCCCCTGCTTTGTTTTTTTTGCTGAGGATTGTTCTGGCTATTCTTGGACGTTTGTGTTTCCATATGAATTCCTGTGTTGTTTTTTCTAGGTCTGAGAAGAATGTTGCTGGTAATTTGATGGGTATTGCATTGAATTTGGGGATTGCCTTAGGTAGATTGCATTGAATTTGTAGATGGACATCTTCATGATGTTGATTCTTCCGATCCATTAGCATGGGATATTTTTCCACTTATTTGTGTTATCTTTGATTTCTTTGAACAGTGTTTTGTAGTTTTCATTGTAAAGGTCTTTAACGTCTCTGGTTAGGAAGATGCCAAGGTATTTCATTTTTTTTGTGGCTATTGTGAATGGAATTGTGTTTTTTATTTGAGTTTCAGTTTGTTTATTATTGGTGTAGAGAAATGCGATTATCTTTTGTACATTTATTTTGTATCCTGAGACTTTGCCAAAGGCCTTTATCAGTGTAAGGAGGTTTTTGACGAATTCTCTTGGGTTTTCAAGGTACACAATCATATCATCTGCAAAGAGAGATAACTTGACTTCCTCTTTTCCTATTTGGATACCCCTGATTGCCTCCTCTTCTCTGATTGCTCGAGCCAGGACTCCAATGCTATGTTGAACAGGAGGGGTGAGAGTGGGCATCCTTGTCTTGTTCCAGTTTTCAGGGGAAATGGTTCCAATTTTTGTCCATTCAGGAGTATGCTGGCTGTGGGTTTCTCATAGATGGCTTTTACTATTTTGAGGTGTGTACCCTGTATGACTAGATGTTCAAGGGTTTTTATCAAGAAAGGGTGCTGGATTTTATCAAAAGCTTTTTCTACATCTAATGATATAATCATGCGGTTTTTGTTTTGACATCTGTTGATGTATTTACTTACATTTATGTTTTTATGAATGTTGAACCAGCCTTGCATCCCAGGAATGAAGCCTACTTGGTCATGATGGATGATTTTTGAGATGTATTGTTGAATTCGGTTTGCTAGGATCTTGTTGAGAATTTTAGCATCTATGTTCATCAAAGATATTGGCCTGTAGTTCTTTCTTTGTTGGATCTTTACCTGGCTTGGGTATCAATGTGATGTTGGCTTTTTAAAATGATTTGGGGAGAGTTCCATCTCTTTCAATCGCCTGGAATACCTTCAGTAGGACTGGTATCAGCTCCTCCTTAAATGTCTTGTAGAATTCTGCTGGAAAGTCATCTAGACCAGGGCTTTTTTTTGTAGGTAGTTTTTTTATTATGTAGTCGATTTCCTTGATTATTATTGGTCTATTTAGGGTCTCAATTTCTTCTTGTTCCAACCTAGGTAGGTTGTGTGAGGTCAGAAAGTCCTCCATTTCCTTAAGGTTTTCGAGTTTGTTTCCATACAAGTGTACGTAGTAGTCCCTATTGATTTTTTGTATTTCTTCAGGGTCAAATGTGACTTCATCTTTTGTGTTTCTGATTGTGCTTATTTGGTTTTTTTCTCGTTTTTTGTTGATCAGTCTAGCTAGGGGACCATCAATCTTATTTATCCTTTCGAAGAACCAGCTTTTTGTTTCATTGATTTTTTTGTATTATCTTTTTGTCTTCCATGTCCTGGATTTGGGCTTTTATTTTGGTGATCTGGATTCTTCTGCTGAAATTAGGATTTTTGTGGTCTTGCTTTTCCAGCTTCTTTAGGTGGCTTGTTAGGTTGTTAATTTGTGTTCCTTCCATTTCCTTCATGTGTGTTTATAGGGATATAAATTCCCCTCTTACTACAGCTTTCAAGGTGTCCCAGAGATTTTGGTAGGATGTTTCTTCATTTTCATTTGTTTCCAGGTATCTCTTGATCTCTGTTTTGATTTCATCATTGACCCAGGAGTTGTTTAGCATCATGCTGTTTAGTGTCCATGTATTTGTGGGTTTTGGGGGGACTTTGTTGTTGTCAATGTTTATTTTTATTCCACTGTGATCCGAGAAGGTGCATGTTAGAATTTTGGTCCTTTTAAATTTGCTTATGCTTGATTTATGGCCAATTACATGGTTGATCTTAGAATACGTTCCATGCGATGATGAGTAGAATGTATATTCTGTGGTCTTTGGATGGAGTGTTCTGTAGGTATCAATTACGTCCATTTGGTGCAAAGTCACATTGAGGTTCTGGATCTCCTTGCTTATTTTTTGTCCTGATGATCTGTCTAGGGTTGTGAGTGGGGTATTAAAGTTCCCAGTTATGATGGTGTTAGAGTCCATATCTTTCTTTAGTTCTCCTAGAATTTGCTTTATGAAAGTTGGCGCACCTATGTTAGGTGCATATATGTTTAGGATAGATATTTCCTGTTGATGGAGTGAACCTTTTATCATTATGTAGTGTCCTCTGTATTTTTGAAAATTTTTGATAGCTTAAATGGTATTTTATCTGAAATTAGGATCGCGACTCCTCCTTTCTTTTGTGTTCCATTCACCTGAAAATTTGTTTCCCATCCTCTTACTTTGAGTCTGTGGGTGTCCTTTCTAGTGAGGTGAATCTCTTGAAGGCAATAGATTGTTGCCTGATAATATTTTATCCATTTTGCCATTCTATGTCTTTTCAGTGGTGCATTTAGGCCATTCACCTTTAGGCTAATAATTGAAATGGAAGAGTTGATCCCTGTCATAAGGTTCTTACAGAGTTGTTCCTATTTGTTTGTTGTCTTTCTTTGGGCTTTGGAGTTGGCTCTTGTGTGTTTTTAATCTTTTGCCTGTACTCTTGTGTAGAATATTGTTGTTCTTTTTTCTTTTTCTTCTGTGTTCAGTACTTTCTTAAGTGTTTCTTGTAGATGTGGTCTGGTGGCAGTGTAGGTTCTTAGGGATTGGATATCTGGAAAAGATTTCAATTCTCCCTCACTAATGAAGATTAGTTTGGCTGGGTAGGTTATTCTTGGTTGAAATTGTTTATCTTTTAGAACTTTGAAGATAGGGCTCCAGGCTTTCCTAGCCTGAAGGGTTTCTGTGGATAAATCTGCTGCTATTCTAATTGGTCTTCCCTGGTAGGTAGTCTGACCTTTTTCTCTTGCTGCATTTAGGGTGTTTTCTTTTATAGCTACTTTGTTTAGGCAAATTATTATGTGTCTGGTAGCTTGTCTTCTCATTTGTTGTCTTACAGGGGTTCTCTGAATCTCTTGTGTTTGAATTTTTTCATCCTTGATGAGATGAGGGAAGTTTTCTTGAATGATTTCATGAAATATTTGTTCCAGTGTGGCTTCTGTTTCTCTCTCTGCCTCACGGAGTCCAATTACTCTTAGGTTTGGTCTCTTGAAGTGATCATTCATCTCTTGCAAGTTTTGTTCTGTCTTTTTGAACTTCTTTTCTATGCGTTTGACAGTTTGGGTTAGTTCTGTGCTTTGGTCTTCTAGCTCTGAGATTCTTTCTTCTGCTTGGCTAATTCTGCTTTCCATGCTCAGTCTGTTATTCATTTCCATCACAGTATTCTTTGCTGCTGTTATTTCTGACACCAGCTCCTTCCTATTAGCCTCTTATCTCTCCTCAATTTTTAAAATTCTCTCCACTAATATCTTGATGTCTGGGTTTGTTGCATGTGAACAGTCATTCTGGGGGGCTCTTCATTGTTTGTGTTCCAGAATCTGTTTTCTCAGTGTCTGATCTCCCAGGGGTCTTGTGAGACCTATATTCTTCTTTTGGTTTTTCTTCATTTGTAAGGTTTTCCCTCTCCCTACTTTTTCCTTCCCTCCACATCACTGTCTTCTTCAATTCTGTTATTCAGGGGTAAAGGGATTGGTTTTACTTCTGTTTGTTCAATCTCCTATTCTTTATGTATGCCCTCTTACTTTGTTCAATTCTGGAGTTGCACTGTAGGTTGGGGGTGGTCCTTTTTCTAGTTTTGAGATTTACTTAAGGGGGGAGCTGTGATTCAAAATCTATCTGCAGGTCCTGGTATTCGCTGACACGTGTGTGGATAATCTGGAACCCACTTCCCACTGCCTTGGAATCTGTCCGTGTATAGGAGCTATAGGTTTACTCCCTGAAATAAAATGTGGTTAGCAGAGGGAAGAGAATGGAGCTGACAGTGGGTTGAAGAGGGGGGTGGAGAAATAGAGGAGTAAGGGGGGAAACAAATGAGTGTGTCAACAAATGGAGAGATCTATACTGAAACAGATAAAAACAATAGACCACAGCTACAGATGAACCAATTCCCATAAAAAAAAAATAAAACATATAATGATGCTAACATACAAGCTAACCAACCACCTTATTGGTGTGTTGTTCCTCCATACAAAGATATGGTTTACAGAGAGAAGAAAAGAGAAGAAAAGGAAGAGGAAGAAAGAAAAAAAAGGAACAGTACAATAGGAATAGAATTACGTCATTAAACTAACAGAATCAATCAAGTACACTCTGAGACTTTTCATTTAAGTCCAATGTCCTTTCAGTTCTGATTTCTAGCTTTCTTTTCAAGCTGGTAAATTAGTTTACAGTTAGGGTCAGTTGTCCCTGGTCTGCTGTGAAGGACAGTTCAGAACACCCTCCATTCACCACTCTGGCCTATGTGTTTTTGAAGCTTGTGTCTCCCGTTTCTGTGTTGTTACTTTGTATCGCCAGCAAGTGGTGCTATCTCAGCTGCTCACCCCAGAGGCAGTGGGGCCAGACAGGAACTGATGAAGCTGGAGATGGAAGCCTGCCTGAGGGCACATGGGAGGAGACCCACGGCAGGCAGGATGTCAGGGTCACAGGAGAGGTGGCAGTGATCCCAGCAGATCTTCCCTGCAGGGGCTTCAAGGACTGAAATCATGGATCCCCTCAGGCACAGGTGGCGCAATGTGCTATGGCTGCTATGGAGGCTGCGATGGCGGCATCCCACCCCAGGTGGCTGCTGTGTCTGTGCTGCAGTGGCTGTCCAGACTGCTGCGATGGCCCAGAAGTGGCAACGGCCAAGCTCCGTGTGAAGAGCAAGCTGCGATGTTGGGGTCTGCAGCCCCCAGGGAGAGAGCCAGAGACCCAATGCAGTTCTCCTTTGCAGAGGGTTTCACAGACCAGGTTGCCCTGTCGCCATCTTGCTGGAAGTCAATGTTGTCCAAGAAGTTTATTTTTAAGATATAGTATTGGTAGCTGGGCTCGGTGGCTCAGCCTGTAATCCTGTGCCTTTGGGAGGCTGAGGTGAATGGATTGCCGGAGCCCGCAGGTTCAAGACCCACCTGGGCAGCGAGACCTCATCTCTACAATAATTCAAAAAATCAGCTGGGTGTGGTAGTGCATGCCTGTAATTCCGGCTATTTGGAAGGCTGAGGCAGAAGGATCACTGGAGCCCAGCAGGTCGAGGCTGTGGTGGCCGGGAGCAGCCACTGCACTCCAGTCTGGGTGACAGAGTAAGACTCCAACTCAAAAAAAAAAAAAAAAGAAAAAAAAAGATATAGTATTGTTGATGAAATAGAAAGAGAAGGGAAAAGTAGGTAAGATTAAGAGTTCTGGATAAAACTGTAAACAGCAAATAGCCCTTTAAACTATCAAACAGGAAACTTAGGGGAAATGAATAATTTCCTAGGAAAATGTAAATGACCAAAATGGACACTGAAGTAAGGAAAACATAAAAAAGGCAATCAGCATAAAGAGTGACCATTGCAAAAGACCTCAAGACCATATGAACTCAAAGCTAAATGTTAACTGACCCTTAACTATTTCTGAATTTCCTGCAAATGGCTAAGACCTAGAAAAAAAGACAAAAAACGCTTCTCCCCATTCATTCTGTGGTTCAATAGCAGAATCCGCTGCTGTTAACACACTCCAACTACTCTAAGACACACATGATCCCACATACAGTTTCAAATGGGCTGCCAAGTAAACCGACTTTCTCAACAATAGAAAAAGAAATAGCCGGGCTGGGTGGCTCAGCCTGTAATCCTGCGCCTTTGGGAGGCTGAGGTGAGTGGCTTGCCTGAGCCTGTGGGTTCGAGACCCGCCTGGGCTGGCGAGACCTCATCTCTACAATAAATCAAAAAATTAGCCGGGCGTGGTAGTGCGCACCTGTAGTTCCAGCTACTTGGAAGGCTGAGGTGGAAGGATCGCCGAGCCCAGCAGGTCCAGGCTGCAGTAGCCGGGAGTGGCCACTGCACTCCAGTCTGGGTGACAGAGTAGGACTCCAACTCAAAAAAAAAAAAGAAAACTAAATATCGTGAACGGGCTTGCCCCCGTGAAAGCCAGGAAAGCCAAACTGCAACACATTCTAGTTGGGTCTAAAATGACATTTAAATGTAAAATGATGCTGCAGGTTTTAGTCCAGCCGGTTTTCAATCCGTTTTTGGCTACCCTGACACTGCAGGAAAACGACCTGCAGGGTGAGGTCGAGCATGCTGAGGCCCGCACCGCCTGGCTGTCGGCCTGGGTCCCTCCCACCAGTCCCAGTCCGCTCCTGGCTGTCCCTGCGGCCAGACCTCGCCAGGTCCCTCCAGCCGGTCCTCCGTGGCAGTTCCTGCGGCCAGCCCCTCCCGCCAGTCCTCCAGCGGTCTCTCCCGCAAGGCCCCCCCGGTCCGCCCGGCCGGTCTCTCCTGCCAGTCCTGCCGCCGGCCCGCCCGAGAGGCCCCCGCCAGTCTCCCGCCGCTGCGTGCTCCGTCCGCGTCGCGACGGGCCCCCGGCCTCACGCCGGCCTTTGGCAGGCGCGGCCGGCCCCGCGACGAGTGGGTGGCCTCCGCGAGCGGCGCTTGCCG
>NW_007237946.1:0-805 GCF_000164805.1 Carlito syrichta | reverse complement strand
CCCAAATAGAACAAAAACACAGAAGCGTGTATTATCTCTCTTCTCTTGAGTTGAGACTTCATTTTCTTGGTCCTTCCTGGGTCTTGGGCCTTTGGACTCTGACATTCACCCCAGCCACTCCCTTTTTGGTCTCTTAAGCTTTGGACTTGGACTTCTGGTTTGTAGACAGTAGACTGTGGGACTTCTTGGATTCCGTATCATGGAAGCCAATTCCCATAATACATCTCCATATATATTTGTACATACACACATAAAATTCCTATTGGTCCTCTTTCTTTGGAGAACTCTAATGTAGATGACACTACACACCTATTAGAACAACTCAAATCTCAAAACAATGGCAGTTGGTGTAGAGGATTAGGACCACAGGGACTAATTCACTGCTGGTGGAAGGCATAATGGTGTAGCCACTGGCAACACTGATGGTAGTTTTGTCTCAAAGCAAAACAGTCTTACCATGTGATCCAACCATTGCACCCCTAGGTATTCACACAACGTCTGTGAAAACTTATGTCCAAACAAAACCCAGCATGCAATTATGTACAGCAGCTCTGTTCAGATACTTTAAGTGTCCAGACAGTTTAAGGAACCAGAATGTCCTTCCACAGGTGAATAAATAACTAATCTGGGGCACAAGCACCCAACTGAATGCTATTCATCAATCAAAAGAAACAAACGGTCAAGCCACTCAAAGACATGGGCGAATCTTAAATGGATATGATGAAGTGAAAGCACTCAGTCTACAGAGGCTACATATGGTATGGCTTTATTTATGTCATTCTGGAAAGACTGAACTGCTGAGACC
>NW_007237945.1:0-1040 GCF_000164805.1 Carlito syrichta | reverse complement strand
AAGACCAGCTTTTTGTTTCATTGATTTTTTGTATTATCTTTTTGTCTTCTATGTCCTGGATTGGGGCTTTTACTTTGGTGATCTGGATTCTTCTGCTGAAATTAGGGTTTTTGTGGTCTTGCTTTTCTAACTTCTTTAGGTAGCTTGTTAGGTTGTGAATTTCTGTTCCTTCCATTTTCTTCATGTGTGTTTATAGGGATATAAATTCCCCTCTTACTACAGCTTTCAGGGCATCCCAGAGATTTTGGTAAGATGTTTCTTCATTTTCATTTGTTTCCAGGTATCTTTTGATCCCTGTTTTGATTTCATCATTGACCCAGGAGTTGTTTAGCATCATGCTGTTTAGTGTCCATGTCTTTGTGGGTTTTGGGGGGACTTTGTTGGTGTCAATGTTTATTTTTAGTCCACTGTGGTCTGAGAAGGAGTTTGGTAGAATTTCGGTCCTTTTAAATTTGCTTATGCTTGATTTATGGCCGAGTATGTGGTCGATCTTAGAATATGTTCCATGTGGTGATGAGTAGAATGTGTATTCTGTGGTCTTTGGATGCAGTGTTCTGTAGGTATCAATTAAGTCCATTTGGTCCAAAGTCACATTGAGGTTCTGGATCTCCTTGCTGATTTTTTGTCCTGATGATCTGTCTAGGGTTGTGAGTGGGGTATTAAAGTCCCCAGTTACGATAGTGTTAGAGTCAATATCTTTCTTTAGTTTTCCAAGAAGTTGCTTTATGAAAGTTGGTGCTCCTATGTTGGGTGCATATATGTTTAGGGTAGATATTTCTTGTTGATGGATTGAGCCTTTTATCATTATGTAGTGGCCTTCTGTATCTTTTCTGATTTTTAATAACTTGAAGGGTATTTTGTCTGAAAGTAAGATCACTACTCCTTCTTTCTTTTGTATTCTATTCACCTGAAAGTTTGTTTCCCATCCTCTTACTTTGAGTCTGTGGGTGTCCTTTCTAGTGAGGTGAGTCTCTTGAAGGCAATATATTGTTGCCTGATGATATTTATCCATTTTTCCATTTCTATGTCTTTTCAGTGGT
>NW_007237944.1:0-561 GCF_000164805.1 Carlito syrichta | reverse complement strand
GGCAAATGATGATATAATTGGTTTCTTAAGTTATTGACACCTGGGAACTATGACCCTAAATTATTAACTGGGGCTCGGGAGGATCACCTGAGCCCTGCAGGTCAAGGCACTGGGAGCCACAATCTTGCCACCATGCCACAGCCAGGCCGATGGAGAGTTCAGTGACAAAATAAACGCCCCCCCGTGCATCATGATAGGGGTCCATGGCTCCCCAGGGATTGTCCACGTGGGTGGGGGATGATGGATTGACTGGGAGAGGAAGGGGCCCTACCCCCTCCCGAAGGCTGAAAACAGGGAGACTGGAACCTGGACTATTCATGGCTTTGCCAGACTGCCTTGAACGTTCTGTGACCAATGGCCACCATAGTTCAGGCCCGTCTGTTCTGTGAGATCACATGCATCTTTGCCATTGGACACGAGTGTGGAGGGTGGAGACAGGCCTTCAAGGACACATGTCCAAAGGTGAGTGGCCACTTTTGAAACCTCCCACAAAAGGCTGGTCAGAAATTGCCTTTGTTTTCCCATCCCTGAGAGAGATTTCTCATGCTGGGTGTCAGGGGT
>NW_007237943.1:0-1049 GCF_000164805.1 Carlito syrichta | reverse complement strand
GGTGGCCTGAGCTCCCGGATTCGAGACAAGCCTGGGCACCTTGGCAAGACCTCGTCTCTACAGGAAGCCAAAACAATTAGCCAAACGTGGTGGTACATGCCTGTCTTTGCAGGCACTTTGGAGGCCATGGAGGAAGGATCGCTGGAGCCCAGCCTGTGGAAACCACGGTGGCCAAGAGCTGGCTCCTGCACTATGACCTGGGTGACAGAGTGGGCCTCAGAATCAGAATATTAATACCAACCACCACCACCACCACATCCGCAGGCCGGTATCAGGGCCTCAGCCTGGCATCCTGGCCCTTCAGAGGCCCAGGCCAGTGGACTGCCTAAGCCTGCATGTTTGCCACCAGCCTGGGGCAATGGGCAAGATCTCCTCTTGGTCATCAAATGTTAAGCCAAAGATTAGCCGGGTGAGGTGGTGCAGGCCTGTGGTTCCAGCCACTCAGAGGGCCGAGGCAGAAGGATCACCTGAGTCCTGCAGGTGGAGTTCACAGTGGCCATGAACATTCCCCTATGCTTCAGCCTGGGTGACAGAGCAGAATTCCACCTCCAAATAATAATAATCACCACCATGTTCACCACCACCACCCCTGACACCCAGCATGAGAAATCTCTCTCAGGGATGGGAAAACAAAGGCAATTTCTGGCCAGCCTTTTGTGGGAGGTTTCAAAAGTGGCCACTCACCTTTGGACACGTGTCCTAGAAGGCCTGTCTCCACCCTCCACACTCGTGTCCCATGGCAAAGATGCATGTGATCTCACAGAACAGATGGGCCCAAACTATGGTGGCCTTCGGTCACAGAACGTTCAAGGCAGTCCGGCAAAGCCATGACCAGTCCAGGTTCCGGTCTCCCTGTTTTCAGCCTTCAGGAGGGGGTAGGGCCCCTTCCTCTCCCAATCAATCCATCATCCCCCACCCACGTGGACAATCCCTGGGGAGCCATGGACGCCTATCGTGATGCACGTGAGAGGCGTTTATTTTGTCACTGTACTCTCCATCGGCCTGGTTGTGGCATGGTGGCAAGATTGTGGCTCCCAGCGCCTTGACCT
>NW_007237942.1:0-862 GCF_000164805.1 Carlito syrichta | reverse complement strand
TCCCAGCTGCTTGAGGGCCAAGGTGTTAGGACTGCCTGAGTCCCACAGGTTGAGGCACTCAGAGTCACAATCATGCCACCACGCCAAAGCCTGATGTGGTGCAGACCCCAACGACAAAATAGATGCCTCCCACGAGCATCACAACAGGTGTCTATGGCTCCCCAGGGAAAGATCCTCATGGGTGGGCAACGATAGAGTGTTTGGGTTAATGAGGGGCTTTCCCTCTGCCAGAAGGTGACAGACAAGGCGACTGGAAACTGGGATGGCCTGGGCCTTGCCAGTCTGCCTTGATCACTCTGTGCTTGATGGCAGCCCTACCTCTGGGCCCTCTGTTTCGTGAGCTCACACCTGTCTTTTCTGTAGGGCATTAGAGTGGAGGGTGGAGGCAGGTCTTCTGGGGCACATGGCTGAAGGTGCAGCCTGGATGTGCCTGGTGGCAACCTATGAAACCTCCCGCAAATGACAGTCTGGAAGGTGACTTTTCCTCTCCCATCCCTGAGGGTGACTTCATGCTGCATCTCATTGGTGGTGGTGGTGCTGGTGGTGGTGGTGATTTTTATTATTTGGAGTCAGAATCCTGCTGTGTGGCCCAGGCCGGAGTGCAGGACCATGCTCACAGCCAACGAAGACTCCACCTACTGGGCTCAGGTGATCCTTGAGGCTCGGCCCCCCAATTGACTGGAACCACAGGCCTGCGTCGCTATGCCCAGCTAATCTTTGGATTTATTTTTGATGGCTGAGATGAGGTCTCAGCCCATGTCCTGGGCTGGTGTCAAACCCACAGCCTCAAGCCATCCACTTGCCTGGGCCTCCAAAGGGTTGGGATGTCACGCTGAGCCTCTGAGCCCGACCTGTTGCTGTG
>NW_007237941.1:0-10365 GCF_000164805.1 Carlito syrichta | reverse complement strand
ACGGATGAGAGATGTGTCCCTGGCCTTTCTTGGCAGGTGACCTTCATTGTCGAGTTGGAGGGTCGGCCTGCCTGAGTCACATTACTCACCTCGGAGAGGACAGCTGGCAGGAACCTGGAAACCAAGCTTGGGAACTCCTGCACCAATGCAGGGTCAGCAATTGGGGGAAGTTTGGGACTGGAGGTGCACAGCTAGGGAGAACCTAACATGTGTGGGGTGGGAGGGAAGGACTAAGGGCAGAAGGTTTGTAGGGGAATGGATTTCTTTCTTTCTTTCTTTCTTTTGAGTTGGAATCTCACTCTGTCACCCAGACTGGAGTGCAGTGGCCACTCCTAGCCACCGCAGCCTCGACCTGCTGGGCTCCAGCGATCCTTCTGCCTCAGTCTTCTGAGTAGCCAGAATTACAGGTGTGTGCTACTATGTCCAGCTAATTTTTTGATTTTATTGTAGAGATGAGGTCTTGCCTGCCAAGGCAGGTCTCAAAGCCGTGGGCTCAGGTAATCCACTCACCTCAGCCTACCAAGGGTGTGGTATTACAGGCTGAGCCTCTGAGCCCAGCTCTTTCTTTCTTACTTCCTTTCCTTTCTTTCTTTCTTTCTTTCTTTCTTTCTTTCTTTCTTTCTTTCTTTCTTTCTTTCTTTCTTTCTTTCTTTCTTTCTTTCTTTCTTTCTTTCTTTCTATCTTTATTTTCTTTCCTCACTAGGTTGCCCAGGCTGCTCTCAAACCACCCAACTCGGGCCAATCTCTTGGCCTGGGCCTCCCAAACTGATACCATCACAGGCTTTCTATTTTGTTGACATCCTGGTCTCCCTGCCTGGTCTTGAACTCTGGGCCAGAGGCGGTCCTCCTGCTGAGGCCTGTACTCACCCAAGATTTCCTGGGTTTTGCTTGGGGTCAAGGTGGGGGATTGCTATGGTGTCCTGCCTGGTCTCAAGCTCCCAGGCTTAGGCCATCTTCCCATCTCGGACTCCCTGAGTGCTGAGGAGACAGGCGTGAGACATCCAGCCATCCCCCCATGAAGTATTTGAGTCACACCCTCTGTTCTGGAAGACAGCCCCTTGGAGGAGAATGTGGATCCCCTGTGAGGAACGAGAGCTGGGTGCACAGCAGAGACACGGCCCTGACCCAGGTGCTCCCCCAGGATGAGGCTTGGTGGGCAACTCTGGCTGCCACTTCTGGGGTCCCAGTCATCTGAAGGAAACAGGGCTCAAGGTGGGGCCCAGAGGGGTGTGAAGGCCGGGCGTGGGGGCTTATGACTATTACACTGGTGCTTTGGGAGGCCGAAGCAAGAAGAAGGCCTGAGTCCCCGGTTTCAAGACAAGCCCGGGCACTTTGGCGAGATGTAGTCTCTACAAGAAACCAATAAAAAGTGCCTGTCTTCAAAAACATCAGAATCATACACAGGTTCTCAATTGCACGTGGTTAGTTCACAGGGAGACTGGCTTTAGAGCCAGAAAAAAAAATGGGATTGGAAGGGAGAAAAATGTCCCTGGGTAAGGGATGTGTCCCTGGCCTTTCTTGGCATAAGGTCCTTGCTGCCGAGTCAGAGTGTTGGCCTGCCTGACGCACATTTCTCACCTCGGAGAGGAGAGCCAGCAGGAACCTAGCTAGGAAGCCTTGAGAATTCCCACACCAAAGCAGGGGCAGCCATTTGGGAGGTTGGGGCTGGAAGGTACCGAACTCGGGGGACCCTCACATGAGGGGTTTTGGGGGGTAAGGCATGAGGGCAGGTTTGCAGGAGAATTTCTTTCTTTCTTTCTTTCTTCCTTCCTTTCTTTCTTTCTTTCTTTCCTCACTAAATAGCCCAGACTTCTCTCAAACCACCAAACTTGGTCCATCCTCTTGGCCTTGGCCTCCCAAATTGCTGTGATCACAGGCTTTCTTCTTGGTCGACATCCTGGTCTTCCTGCCTGGTCTTGAACTTGGGCTGGAGGTGATACTACTGCCGAGGACTGCCCTCATCCAAGGTTTTCTGGATTTTGCTTGGGATTGAGTTGGGGGCTTGTAATGGTTGCAAGCCTAGTCTTGAGCTCCAGGGCTCTGAACACCTTCCCGTCTCAGTTTCTCAGAGTGCCGAGGAGACAGGCTTGAGTTGCCTGGACGTCCCCACCCTCCTGAAGTTTTGAGAGTCACACTCTCCCTTTCTCTGAGGCGGCCTCTGGGAGATGCTAATGGGTCAAACCTTGGGAACAAGGCAGGCAGAAGGGTGGGCACCCGGGTGGAAAAACACCCTTGCACCAGGCGCTTCCCCCAGGGTCAGCTCAATGGTCGAATTTGGCCACCCTCTCTGGAGTCCCTGGTCTTTGGAAGGGAGTGGGTATCACAGTGGGGCCCAGATGGTGTGTGGAGCCTGGGCACGGGGGTTCTCGCGTGTCATCCCAGTGTTCTGGGAGGCCGAGGCGAGAGGATGGCCTGAGCCTCCGGGTTTGAAACCACCCCAGGCACCTTGACAAGATCTCGTCTCTTCAGTAGCCAAAAGATGAGTTGAGCATGGTGGTGCATGCCTGTTGTTCCAGCCACTTGGGAAGCCACAGTGGGAGGATTAGTGGAGCCCAGCTGGTGGAGTCCACAGTGGCCAAGAGCAGGCCCAGACTCTCTGGCTTGGGCAACAGAGTGGGACTCCAACTCAGAATAATAATACCAACCACCACCACCACCACAGCAACAGGCCGGGCTCAGAGGCTCAGCCTGACATCCCAACCCTTTGGAGGCCCAGGCAAGTGGATGGCTTGAGGCTGTGGGTTTGACACCAGCCCAGGACATGGGCTGAGACCTCATCTCAGCCATCAAAAATAAATCCAAAGATTAGCTGGGCATAGTGGTGCAGGCCTGTGGTTCCAATCAATTGGGGGGCTGAGCCTCAAGGATCACCTGAGCCTAGTAGGTGGAGTCTTCGTTGGCTGTGAGCATGGTCCTGCACTCCGGCCTGGGCCACACAGCAGGATTCTGACTCCAAATAATAAAAATCACCACCACCACCACCACCACCACCACCACCACCACCAATGAGATGCAGCATGAAGTCACCCTCAGGGATGGGAGAGGAAAAGGCACCTTCCAGACTGTCATTTGCGGGAGGTTTCATAGATTGCCACCAGGCACATCCGTGCTGCACCTTCAGCCATGTGCCCCAGAAGGCCTGCCTCCACCCTCCACACTAATGCCCTACAGAAAAGACAGGTGTGAGCTCATGGAACAGAGGTCCCAGAGGTAGGGCTGCCATCAAGCACAGAGTGATCAAGGCAGACTGGCAAGGCCAAAGCCATCCCAGTTTCCAGTCGCCTTGTCTGTCACCTTCTGGCAGAGGGAAAGCCCCTCATTATCCCAAACACTCTATCGTTGCCCACCCATGAGGATCTTTCCCTGGGGAGCCATAGACTCCTGTTGTGATGCTCGTGGGAGGCATCTATTTTGTCATTGTGGTCTCCACCACACCAGGCTTTGGCATGGTGGCATGATTGTGACTCTGAGTGCCTCAACCTGTGGGACTCAGGCAGTCCTAGCACCTTGGCCCTCAAGCGGCTGGGATCTGTGGGCCACCACACCTGACTCAATAACGCCTGACTCAATTTTGGGGACCTCTCACCGAGACGAGGTCTGGCCACATCGCCCATGTTGGTCTCTGACACCTGGGCTCATGCAGCCTCCCACCTCGTCCTCCCAGGGTGCAGAGCTGATGGCCTGGACTCACATGTTCTGTCAGCGGAGGGGACACAAAACAACACACTGGGATGGAGGACACCACATCTTGTGTGTCTGGGACCACAGAGCCACCACACGTGTCTCAATTGTTTGCTTTCTGGGGAGCAATGGGGTCTCACTATGTGTCCCAGGCTGGTCCAAAATCCCGGGCTCCTGCAGTCCCTCACTTCAGCCTCCCAAAGCCACAGCCCGATTTTCTGCCAATCCACCATCTTTCGGGAACTCTAGGCCATAAGCTGGTGCCTCCTTCCCAAATGACCTCTGGCTTTTCACGGTAATCCCAACTCCATACACACATAGATGCTCTTCTTTTTTCATCTTTTCCTTTTTCTCTGAGTTGGAGTCTCATTCCATCACCCAGGCTGGAGAGTGGTGGCTCGCTCCTGGCTAATGCAGCCTCGGCCTGCCAGGTTCTGGCAAGTCTTTCCCCGGACTTCCCAGGAGTCAGGATGACAGGCATGTGCCACAACTGGCTCATTTGGGATGGAGGGTAGAGATGAGGTTTCACCCAGGTGCCCAAGCGGGTCTCCATCTGTGGGATTGGGATGGCCGCTGGCCTCTGCCTAGCAAAGTGGTGGTATGACGAGGCTGAGCTCCCAAGCCTAGCCTTGGTGCTTCATCGAAAATGTACCAGAATTCCTGGCATGGCAGTCCATGCTCGAATCCTAGCACTCTGTGAGCCCGTGGTGGGAGGATGGCTTGATCCCAGGAGCACAAGGCCCTCTCAGACCATGCAGGGAGACCCCCTCTTTGCACCCATCCAAACAGGATGTCTGGGTTCGATGTGCACATCATCCTGGTCACACTGGAGGCTGAGGCAGGAGATCACCAGAGCTCATGAATTCGAGGCTGTCAATGAATGACGGTTGTGTCCCTGGGCCCAAACCTGGGTCACATAACCAGACCCTGTCTCCAAAAACATTAGAATCATACACAGATTCTCAGCTGCACATGGTGTGTTCACTGGACGACTGGCTTCAGAGCCAGGAAAATAGAATTGCTGGGGAAGAAATATCCCCAGGTTAGGGGTGTGTCCCTGGACTTTCTTGGGAGAAAATTCTCATTGCTGAGCCAGAGGGTTGGCCTTCCTGGGGAAGATTTCTCACCTCAGAGAGGAGAGCTGGCAGGAACCCTCTATGGGAGACTTGGGAACTCCCACTCCAAAGCTGGGACAGTCATTGGGGGTGTTGGGCTGGAAGGTACTGAGCTTGTGGGGCCCTCATATGTGGGGCGAGCAGGGGGGAAGGACTGAGAGCAGAAAATTTGTAGGAAAATTTCTTTCTTTCTTTCTTTCTTTCTTTCTTTCTTTCTTTCTTTCTTTCTTTCTTTTCTTTCCTCACTAGTTGAACAGGCTGCTCTCACTAGTTGAACAGGCTGCCCGACTTTGGCCATTCTCTCCACCTTGGCCTCCCAAACCCTTGCGATCACATGCTTTCCATTTCATGATATCCTGGTCTTCCTGCCTCGTCTTGAAATCTGGGTCATAGGCGATTCTCACGCTGAGGCATGACCTCACCCATGCTTTCTGGTTTTTGCGTGGGGTCAAGGTGAGGGCCTGATAGAATGTCCAGCCTTGTCTCGAGCTCCTGGGTTTCAGCCATCTTCCTGTCTCAGACTTCCCTAGAGCTGAGGAGACAGGTTTGTCACCCAGCCATCCCCATCCCCCCGAAGGTTAGAGAGTCATGTCCTCCCTTTCCCCAAAGCAGGCCCTGGGAGGAACCTATTGGTCCAACTCAGGGATCAAGGTAGGGGAAAGGGTGGGTGCCCTGGCAGAGACACACCCCCATACCAGGTTCTCCCCATGGATAGGGCTGCACTCTCCGGGATCCCCTGTTGTCAGAATGGAGTGGTCATTGCTGTGGGGCCCTACGAGGGGTGTGGAGGATGGGGTGGAGACTAAGGCCTGTCATCCAAGTGCTATGAGAGCTTGAGGCGAGAGGATGTCCTGAGTCCCCGAATTTGAGACAAGCCCAGGCACCTTGGCTAGACCTCATCTCTACAAGAAGCCCAAAAAGTCAGCAGAGCGTGGTTGCACATGACTGTCTTTATGGGCACTTGGGAGGCCATGGCAGGAGGATTGCCAGAGCCTAGCCTGTGGAGACTGCGGTGGCCGAGAGTTGACCCCTGCGCTCTGATGTGGGTGACAGAGCAGCACTCAGAATCAGAATATTAATACAAACCACCACCACCACCACCACAAGAGCAGGCTGGAGTCAGGGCTCATCCTGGCATCCCAGTCCTTCAGAGGCCTAGGTGAATGAATGGCCTGGGGCTGCAGCCTGGGACATGGGGCTAGAACACATCTCGGCCATCAAAAATTAAGCCAAAGATTAGCTGGATGAGTTAGCACATGCCTGTGGTTCCAGCCCCTTGGGAGCCGAGGCTCCAGGATCACTTGAGTCCCACAGGTGGCCATGAGCATTCCCCTGTGCTCCAGCCTAGGTGGCAGCGTGGAATTCCACCTCCAAATAATATTAATCACCACAACCTCCACCACCACCACCCCTGACACTCAGCATGAGGAGTCTCCCTCAGGAATGGAATAGGAATGGCACTATCTGGCCTTGGCAGCCATCAGTCACAGAGTGATCAAGGCAGTCTGGCAACACCGCGGCCAGTTCAGGTTCCGGTCTCCCTATATGTCACCTTCACGTGGGGGTAGAACCCCTTCCTTTCCCAATCAATACATCATTCCCCACCCACATGGACATTCCCTGGGGAGCCTTGAATGCCCATCCTGATGCACGTGGGAGGCATGATCGTGGCTCCTGGCACCTCGACCTGCAGGGCTCAGGTGATCCTCCTGAGCCCTAGTTGATAAATAAGGTCAGAGTCTCTAGGTATCAATAATTTAAGAAACCAATTATATCGTCATTTGACGTTCTGGGAAGATAAGAGGGGCTATCAGTTACCATAGCTTTTATATGGGAGTTTAAACAACCCAAAATATCAAAGGAACATTCTGATTTTTTAGGTAAATTAAGACATATTTTAGAAAAACTAGAACGACCTGAAAAAGAAAAATTATGATTAATACCAGTTTTCACTTGTGATGAAAAAAGAGTAGAACCTCTTAGTAAAGAGGAATGATTAGTAAAAACAATAATAATCTCAGCATCCCATGTAACAGGTTGGAATACTGGAAGGTTTGGGATATGAGCCCAATAAGATTTTTTTCCGAATAAATGCAACCCTCCTGGCATGCTATAATAGCCAGCATAGCAAAAAAATACAGTAGAGGGAGTGAGAGAAGTGTTTTGAGAGCAAACCAGGTCCTCCACTTCGTGGGTGAGTGCCTTGATTTGTACCCATGATGGCGGTCTGCACTGTCTAGTCAAAATAACTCGATGGTAATGTCTGGGTTGAGGAATGGGAGATTACGAATGATGTCTTCGGTTGAGTTGGTGGAGGTGGAAGTGGCTGCTGAATGGTGAAATGTTTCAACTTTTTCACCAACACCTTCTCTTCATCATCTGCATCTGACTCAGACTGATGGCATGGTTTATTTCTTGTCTGACTGGACATCGACGGGTTTGGGAGGCTGGTAATGTCTAATTAGGTGATCCTGTACCTAAAAGGTGAGGGTAAGTCCTGGGGAAGTACACGAGCATATACTCTCCCTCATGTTAAAAAGACATCGGGTCCCTTTCATTGACCTGTAAGAAGATTTTTCCATTTTAACACTGGTTTTACCATTTTCTCAGGAGTCCAATGTCTTATCATAGTTGAATGTCCTTGAGAGTCCAAATTGAGATGATTAATTAAAAACATGACATTATTTGTGATATGATGGAGAGAACTATATTTGAATTCCCCTTCCTGCAATGTAATTATTTGTTTTTTTAATGTTTGATGGGCTCTCGACTATAGTTTGACCATGAGGATTATACAGAATTCTTGTAGAATGAGTGATGCCAAACTGGGTACAAAACGACTGGGTACAAATCTTTTGGATGCATAAGCAGGAGCATTATCATTTTTTAATTGTTTAGGAATACCCAGCTGTGGGAAACCAAAAATAAATGTTGAACTGCATCTTTATAGGCTTTCCCGGTTCTGGAGGAGGCTAAAATTACATGGGAAAATGTATCCACTGTCAAATGTAGAAATAACAATTTTTGAAAACTTTGGAAATAACAACCATTTGCCAAAAAACATTAGGTTTTAGTATGTGGGGATAAATTCCTGAGGGGAGGGGGTTATTAGAAGAAGGATGCAAAGCACATTTTTATGATTTGTCTAGCCATTTCTCTTGGAATGTGAAACTGGTGCCTTAAAGCTGCAGTGATTTGGTGATGAATTTTATGGCATTGCTGAGCTTGATTGACTAAGTAATCTACAAGGAGAGGGCACATGACCAATTTTGTCAAGGAATCTGCTAATTGACTACCTTGATGTAGAAGTCCATGGAGTCCTGTCCCAGGGTGGCCCCTGTGAGGAGCAAGGAGGTCCACCCTGTGGATAGGGGCTTGTGGAGTAATGGACGTCCCACCAAAGACATGCCCCTGTGACAGGCACCCCTCTGGGACGGGCTCAGCAGTCGGCTCTGGCTGCCCTCTCTAGGGTCCCAGGTCTTAGGAAGGGAGCAAGTCCCACCGTGGAGCCCCAAGAGGGGGGTGGAGGCTGGATGTGGGGGCTCAGGCCTGTCATCCCAGCACTCTGGGAGGCTGAGGCAAGATGATTGCCTGAGCCCCCAGGTTCCAGACCAGTCCAGGAACCTTGGTGAGACCTCTTCTCAACACGAAGCCAAAAAAATGAGCTAGGCATTGTGATGCACACCTGTCGTTCTGGCCACTTGGGAGGTCATGGCCGTATGATATCTGGAGCTCAGTGCATGGGGGCTGTGGTGGCCGAGAGCGGGCCCATGCACTCTGGCCTGGGCGACAGAGTGGGACTCTGACTCAGAATAATAGCACCAACAACACCAACACAATTACAGCAGGGCTCAGGGATTCAGATTGGCATCCCAGCCCTTCAGATGCCAAGGCAAGTGGATGGCCTGCATGTCTGAGACCAGCTCAGGACACTGGGTGAGACCTTGTCTTAGCCATCAAAATTAAATTCAAAGATTAGCCAGGCGTGTTGGCACAGGCCTGTGGTTCCAGCCACCCAGGGGGCCAAGGTGGGAGGATCACCTGAGCCTGGCAAGCGGAGTTCACGGTGGCCGTGAGTGTGCCCCTGCACTCTGGTCTGGACGACAGAGCAGGATTCTGACTCCCAATATTAATAGTCACCACCTCTGGAACCACCAGCACCCCTGCCACCCATTGTGAGGAGTCACGCTCAGGGATGGGAGAGGAAGAGGGACTTTTCCACCTGTCGTTCATGGGAGGTTTCAAAGGTGGCAACCGGTACGTCCATCCCACCCCTTCAGCCACATGTCCCAGAAGGCCTTCTTCCAAACCCCAAAAAAGTGCCCCACAGGAATGACGCGCCAAGCTCATGGAACAGACTGCCCCGAGTTACGTCTACCTTCAGGCACAGAGCGATCAAGGCAGTTCAGCAAAGATGCAGCCAGTCCAGGTACCCATTGCTGGGTCTGCCACTTTCAGGTGGCGGTGGGCCCCTTCCTCTCCCGATCACTCCATCGTCTCTTGCCCACAGGTACCTTTTCCATGGGAGTCATCGACACCCATCATGACGCACATGGTAAGACCTTTTATGTCACCAGAGTCTCCACTGGCTTTGCTATGGTGTGACGACATGATCATGGCTTCCAGTGCATTGACCTGCGGGGCACATAGGTCCTTCCACCTCGGCCCCTGAACAGCTGGGGGACAAAAAGCCTGGCTCAAATTTGGGGACATATCACCAAGACGAGGTCTGGTCACATTGCCTGGGTTGGTCTCTGACCTCTGGACTCAGTCAGCCTCCCACCTTGGCCTCTCAGAGTGCAGGACTGATGGCTGTGAGCCATGCTTCCTGGCCTGGACTCACACATTGTGTTGGCAGGGGCAATGCATAGGAACGCCCCAAGAGAAAGGACACTGACTCCAGGGTAGCCAGGACTGTGGGCACCACCATGTGCGACTCCAGTTTTTGCATTACAGGGAGCGACGAGGTCTCGCTATGTGACCAAGGCTGGTATCGAACTCCCAGGTTCCAGCGGTCCCCCACCTCAGCCTCCCAAAGTCACAGCCTGATTGTCTGCCAATCCACCATCTTTTGGTACCTCTAGGCCAAGGCGGCACCTCCTTCCCAAATGATCTCTGTCTGTTCACTATGATACAAACTCCATACACAAATGGATGCTCTTATTTTTTTCCTTTTTTCCTTTTTTTTTGAGTCGGATTCTCACTCAATCTCCCAGGATGGAGGGCGGTGGCAACCTCCCGGCCACCACAGCCTCAGGCCATTGGGCTCTGGCAAGATTTTCCCCAGGCTTCTGAGGAGCTAGAAGGACAGGAGGGTGCCACCACACCTTTATAATTTGGGATGGATGGTAGTGAGGAGTTCTTGTTGAGGTGCCCAGCGGGTCTCATCCCTTGGGCTCAGGCTACCTGCTGGCCTCAGGTTCCCAAAGTGCTGGTATGACGAGGCTGAACCCCCAAGCTTGGCTTCAATCCATCGTTGAAAAAGAACCAGAAGGCCAGGTGTGGTGGGGCACACCTGGAATCTTAGCACTCTGGGAAGCTGAGTCAAGAGGATGTCTGGAGCCCAGGA
>NW_007237940.1:0-705 GCF_000164805.1 Carlito syrichta | reverse complement strand
CTCAGAAGAAGCCCAGACAGGGTTTAGTGATGACTCGAGAGTGGGGTGGGATGTGCTTCATGGTGCAGGTGGCCTTGCATCATGTCTGATTAATTGTGCCAACCCGGGCAGCTGAAACTCTGGAAATCAGAAAGCGGGTATTATTTTCTGTATTTTCATGTCCCCCACAAGGTTGCCATGATTCTTTTACTTATTCTGTTCTGTGTATTCTTTTTCTACTTATTAAAGGATATGAACTTTGTTTCCGAGGAAATACTAGTACCAACATTGACAGGCGGGCATACTCACCACTATACTAACGAGGACAAGGACTATTACCAACATTGATACAAATGTATGGAAATCATACCCCTGGACTGAGAAACTGAGTATATTCTCTGCAAATATGAATACAAAAAATGAACTGCATTTTATCCCTCTTGGTCCAGAATTTTTGAGGTTAATACGTCTAAGGAAAGGCATTTCCTTCTCCACATCCCAAAACAACCTCTGCTGATTGCAGTTCTATGGTTACTTTAAAGTTAAGTTTCGGGGACTGTCTTTAAAATAAAAAGCAACTTAAATTTATTTTTTATTATACAAGCAGTACGTGATTATATTCGTAATATATACAAATGACATGGCAGGCGTAATGAAAACCCTCCTTGTGCCCTAATTCCTCATCCCTGAGGTAACTACTACTCTGAGTTTGCTACAGATCCTTCC
>NW_007237939.1:0-1510 GCF_000164805.1 Carlito syrichta | reverse complement strand
TAAGTCAGTTCACAGTTCGGCTCACTGCCAGCTGGTTAGTTAATGCAACTCAACCGTCGGCTCAACCCTGGCAAACTAGTAAGTCAGATCACTGGTCAGCTAACTCGCTGGCCTACTAGTTAAGTCTTCTGACCAGTCGGCTCACTCGCCAGCTCACTGAAGTCAGTTGAAGTCAGCACACTCACGTGTTGACTAGTTAAGTCAACTGACCAGTCGAATCACTCACCCACCAACTGGTTAAGTCTCCTCACAAGTCAACTCACTGGCCGGCTGACTAGTTAAGTCAGCTCACATGTTGGCTCTCTTGACGGCCGAATAATTAAGTCTGCTAACTAGTCGGCCGACTAGCCATCCAAATAATTGTCAGATAACCAATCACCTGACTAGTCTGACAACATGTCTGCTGACAATTTAGGTCAGCTAACGAATCGGCCAAGGAGCTGGTAGACTAGTTAGGTCAGGAAACTAGGCAGCTAGCTAGTTAAAGGAGCTAACTAGTGGTCCAACTAGTGATTCAATTAGTTAACTCAGCTAACTAGTAGGCCTACTAGTCGGTCCACATGTTAAGCCAGCTAACAATTAGGCCAAATAGCCACCCAACGTGGTAAACCTGCTAACTAGTCAGCAGAATCATCAGTCAAAAAGGTGTCACCTAGCTGACTCGTTTACCAAGTAGATAAGTCAGCAAGTCAATTCGTTTACCAACTAGTTAAAATAGTTACCTACTCGTTAACAAACTCGTTAATCAGCAACCTATCTCGTTAGCCAACAAGTTTAGTCAGCTAGCTAAGTCAGCTAGCTAACTAGCAAGCTAGCTACTTCAGCTAGCTAAGTCAGCTAGCTCACTAGTTAGCTAACTATTTAAGTCAGCATCTTATGTCTGCTACCTAACTAGTTAGGTAATTAGTTAAGTCAGCTAGTTATTCAGTTAGTTAAATAGTTAGCTAAATATTTAATTCAGGTAGTTAAGTCAACTTGCTAACTAGTTAAGTCAACCAGTTAAGTCAGTTTGCTTATTAGATAAGTTAGCTAGCTAAGTCAGTTAGTTAAGTCAGCATTTTAATTAAGTCAGCTGGTTAAGACAGCTAGCTAGCTAGTTAGATATCAGGTTAAGTTAGCAGGTTGAATCAAGTGGTTAGCTAGTTACCTGACCTGTTAAGTCAGTTGGTTGAGTCAGCTAGCAACCTAGTTAGCTAATGAATTAAGACAGCTGGATGAGTCAGCTAGCTAGCTATTTAGCCAACTAGTTAAGTCAACTAGTTGAGTCAGCTAGCAAGTTAAGTCTGCTTGCTAGCTAGTTAAGACAGCAAGTGTAGTCAGCTGTTGAACCAGCAGACTAGCTGGGGAGTTCACTAGTTTAATCAGCTGGCTATCCAGTTATCTAGCTAGTTTAGGTAACCTAGTTAAATCAACTCACTAGCCAGCTGGTTAGCTAGGTAGCTAGTTTAAGTCAGCTGGCAAGCCAAGAGGCTACATACGTAGCTAGCTAGTTAAGTCAGCTGGCTATCCA
>NW_007237938.1:0-821 GCF_000164805.1 Carlito syrichta | reverse complement strand
GGTTAGCAGGCTGGTCAGGTAGGCTGCCAGCTAGTAAGCCAGCTGGCTAGCAGTCTGACCACTTCATGGCTGCTAGTAATCTGGCTGGCTATCCAACTGTCCAGCCAGCCAGCTGTCTATTTAATACTGCTGGATAAGCAACTGGCCAGCCCTCTAGCTAGCTAGCTGGCTACCTAGCCAGCTAGCCTTCCAGGTAACTAGCTAGTTCAGCCACCTGGCTAGCTGTGTAGCCAACCAGGTAAATATCTAGTTAAGTCAGCTTGCTAGCCAACTAGCCATCCCACTAGCTTGTCAGCCAATTAAGTCAGTTAGCTAGCCACCTAGCTAGTTAAGTCAGCCAGCAAGTCAGCTAACTATTCAGCTAGCTAATTAGTTCAACTAGCTGGTCAGGTTGCTAGTCAGCTAGCTAGTTAAGTCAGCTAGCTACTCAGCTACCTAGACAGCTAGACATTTAAGTCATCTAGTCAGCTAACTAGCCAGTTAGCTGGCTAGTTATGTCAGCTAGGTAGACAGATTGTTTGCTAGCTAGTTATGTCAGCTAGATAGCCAGCTAGCTAGTCAGTTAACCAGTTAGCTAGATAGCTAGCTAGGTAGCTAGCTATTTATGACAGCTAGTTAAGCCAGCTGGCTAGCTAGGTAGCTAGCTGGTTAAGTCAGCTAGCTACATAATCAGCTAGCAAATCAGCTAGTTACTTAGCCAACAACTTGGCTTGCGACTCAGTTAGCTGGTCAGCTAACTAGTGTGCTCATCCGCTTTCCATCACATCAGCTAAATAATTGGTTCGTTCACCTGCCAACTGGTCAGCAAACTAGTAGGCTCC
>NW_007237937.1:10286-34298 GCF_000164805.1 Carlito syrichta | reverse complement strand
TCGAACGTACTGAAAAGAAGAAAACAAACAACTCCATTATAAAATGGGCAAAAGATATGAACAGACACTTCACAAAAGAAGACATTCGAGAAGCCAACAAACACATGAAGAAATGCTCAACCTCACTAATCATCAGGGAGATGCAAATCAAAACCACACTGAGATACCACCTAACTCCAGTCAGAATGGCAATTATCAACAACTCAAAAAATCACAGCTGCTGGAGAGGGTGTGGTGAAAAGGGAACACTTCTACACTGCTGGTGGGAGTGTAAACTAGTGCAACCTCTGTGGAAAGCAGTGTGGCGATTCCTAAAAGCTCTAAAAATTGACCTTCCATATGACCCTGCAATCCCCCTACTGGGAATATACCCTGAGGAACACAAATCACTCCATAAAAAAGATACCTGCACACGTATGTTTATCACAGCATTGTTCACAATAGCAAGAACCTGGAAACAACCATGCTGCCCATCAAAAGAGGACTGGATTAAAAAAATGTGGTACATATACACGATGGAATACTACGCAGCCATAAAAAAGAACAAAATCATGAATTTTGCAGCAACCTGGATGGAACTAGAGTCTATAATACTGAGTGACCTCACACAGAAACAAAGATCAGAATATCACATGTTCTCACTCATATAATGGACCTTGAACATCCAATGTAATACTATAACAAAATGACTGACGGTACTGGGAAACTATGGGGGGGAGGGGGAGGGGATTAACAGTAGCAAATATCTGTCTGGGGCTGGGAAAACACCTCTTATCAACAGGGTGTCTGAATGAAACGTAATTGTACACCTAACCCTTAACTGTACCCCACAAAACTATAATAAAAATACTGATTAATTATTAAAAATAATAATAATAATAATAATAATTTTGTGCCAAATCCATACCAAAGAATTATAGTATTGCTAGAAAAGCAAGACATGAGAAAAAGCCTGACAGAAAATGACTCTGTGGTAGCAGATTCTGATAACATAGAGTCTCAGAAATCATATAAAAAGTTTTAACATTACCATAAGGGAAATGAGTGTAAAACAAAAGGTGGAGTGGGTGTTTATGATTTGGAAGTTATTGTTTAAAAATTCCTTTGACTAAAGTATAAGGAACACATTGGAAGGGGGTGGGAATGACTTAGAATGTCAGGATACAGCCATATCCATGTAAAATTGTGCAGGTGTGGTTGTGACTAGTTGTTATCAGTAGAATTATGGAGAACTGGATAGAAGAAATGTTCTATGTCTTAATTTCTGATGTGAACTGAATGGAGAATAGGTCCATTGACTTCTATAAGGATCACAGGAAAAAAATTACTTTATTCACTAATCAACAGTTATCTGTTGATCGATTCTCTTGCATTATTGTTTTATACACTGACTTTATAGAATAGAAGAATCATTTCAGTTTAGGCATTCTGTGTTTATAAACATTCAAGGAGAAATTTCTTTTAGGTAGTTATATGTGTGTGCCTTGAGTTTATAGAATAAGTATGTGAGCAGAAGTGACTTAAGATCCAGCAATAATTAGATTACATTAGATTAAATTGGACTAGATTAGAAAATGTATTTCTAGTGTCTAGAATTAGTTTTTCAAAGCATAGACTTAGAGCCAGACTGAATGCAAACCCTAATCCTCAATACAGGTCCTGTATTTTTAAACACTTAACACCTTAGCTTCCTCACCTGTAAAATGGAGATGATGGATATTGGACAGATTGTTGTGAGGATGAAATGCATATGCTGAAAAATTGTTGTAAAGAGTAAATGAATTAACTTATGTTAGTGTTTGGTACAAGACCTGACAATATTAAAATCTGAATAAAAATAAGATTTAATTCTATTTTTCTATTCCAGAGAGTAAAAGCCTAGGATGGATTGAAAGTGAGGCAAGATAATATGAAATATTGTCAAGAGTCTTTGAAAACCCAAACCAGGGATTCAACAAAGATATGAAGATAAATTAAGATAGAAATAGAAAAGCTAAAGTACTGGAGGTTCTTATTTTGAAGGAGAATGTTATGTTAGAAATAAATGAGGGAGAAAGTTGGGAGAACTATGATCATTATCAAACATGTACAAATTATTTATAAAATTTTAGATTATATTTCATCACATAACAGAATCCTGACAGTGTTAGAATCTCTCACTTGATAATTATTCTTCTGAGCTATGTTACTGTTAACACATCAAATATACAGTTGTTTATTTTAGTTGATGATAGTAAAATTAAAATTAATAAAAATTGAATATATATACCAATTACATATGATTCTCTCTCAATCTTCAAGAAAACTCTTACAAGGTGCATTTTGTTGTTTCTAATTGAAGAGACATCATTCACTGTCACACACAAAGGTTGTAAGTGAAGGAGGCTGTAGCAGAGTTGCTATTTTGTCAAAGACTATATTCTTTCTACCACAATGTGACACATCTAAAAAAATTAAGTATCTTTATTTCTTAAGGATAAATTGATAAAAGTAAAATTATTATAAAACACAGTACTATCTAAAAAGTTGTAAATAAAAAAGAAATGTACTCCAAGAGAATTTGGTTTTGTATATAATAATGTGATATGGCAATGTACATTGATGGTTGAATACAATTACATGCATAAATTTTTTTGTTTTCCAGAAGTTTTTCCATCATATTTGTGAGATTAATTGATGTTGTTTCTAGAATAATAAATAATTCATCCTCAATCAAAAAACTGTCATTATGCCACAATTTATATGTCTATTCTGTTGGTTGAAACTTCAACAGTTTGTGGTTTTCAGCAATTAATTAGTGCTAATGGGACTATTTAAGTGCCATGACTTTGATGAATATATACATTTATTACCGTACTGGGTTTATGGTATACACATGTTCTCTAAAGTGTACCAGTTTGTACTCCTTCAGTAGTGACTAAGAGTTTCAGTTCTTTCACATCTTCACCAACACTAAATGTAAAGTCTTCTTTACATTTCAGATGTACTGATGGATGTGTTGTGGTACTGCATAATTTTAATATGCTCTTTCTTAATGACAAATAAAGTTGAATAATTTTTATGTGCATGCTATCTGAAAACATTGACTGTGATACATTTTTTCAAGATTTTCCTTCACTTTTACCTATCTGTACTTTGAAATTTTTAAAAAGTGTTTGTATACATTCTGGATATAAATTCTTTGTTAGATATATGCAATATGAACATCTAATTTTATTCTGAGACGTTTCTTTTACACTCTTTATAATACCCTTTAATAAACTGCCATTTTTATTTTTCTTATGGACCCTAAATTATGCTGTATTTCTTTCAGGCATTATATAGTCGTAAGTTGTATCATTTTAAAAAGAAAATTTGAAAGAGAGAACATTTTAAATCTAAAGTTTTAGTCGTATTCTACTTAGTAAATGCACTCAGGCCATTTTGCTCTATTCATTCTTTTTACATGTGTTATTTCCCTTGCTCTTCAGATTCTTGTTATATAGACCGAACTATTTTTGTTTATTTGTTTAAACTGATTAGATTGCATATGTAAATGGTCAGTTGATTTATTTCCCTCTAACCAAGTTAATGCCCAAATCCTGATTGAAATTAAAAATCTGGGAAAAAAAAGTTTTAAAACTTTATTTGTGGAGGTCTAAACATACTACTTCTACTGAATTCTGTGAAATACATAGACTATAAACTATGTATAATCCAGGAAGCCAAGTTAAATTCCAATAAAGTACTATACCCAAAAAATACCCTGGAAAAAAGTTAATCATACTGTTTCCTTTCTAACAGCTTCATCAACATATAGGTAGAAGTAGAATATCATAATTGGCATACTACAGTCTCATTAATAGTCAGGGTCATCAAGCCTGACGACACAGGGAAAAGACTGAATAAAGACCTTTTTGTGTGCTACAGGAATTTAGATGAACCTGTCATACTTAATAAAATATAGTGAAAAGTGATAACTGATTTGGTTTTATAAAGGATGGGTATTGTCCCTTGGAAGGGTCTGTGTATCTTTTATTAAGAAAGTTGATGTTTTAGGACACTGGCCTAACCTCCTGTTGAGCAACAGATAAATGGTCTCAAATAAATACACTGCTAGTGGAGCAAGATGACCCTCTGAGAGTAATCTTGAAATATATTTTTTTAGGCAACCACAAGGGTAGCAAGAACAGATAACTCAACTTCTACACCAAAGCTTGGGAACACTTTCACTAATAATAAACAGACCTCCCTATAACTGGCTTCTTCCATCTTGGAAATAAGACTGCTTATCCAAAGTGAGCAGCCTTTATTTCTCTTCAGGGAGACTCAAATATTGTCATATTTCAAATCCATAACTTGTGCAAGAAGATTGCCAAAGATGTTAATCCACCATAGTCTGAACCTTTCTTTCCTCTTACACAAATGTGGTGGGTCAATAAATAAACTATACTATATTCCGGCTACTCGGAAGGCTGATGCGGAAGGATCGCCGGAGCCCAGCAGGTCGAGGCTGCGGTGGCCGGCAGTGGCCACTGCACTCCAGTCTGGGCGACAGAGTGAGACTCCAACTCAAAATAAATAAATAAATAAATAAACTATAACTTAAAGGTCTAGAATCTTTCTCACTTTGCATTTTAAAAATTGATTTTAACTTGAGGAGCCTTGGTCATTTCAACAAGGGGTTCTTTTGTCAAATGTATCATTGTCAAGTAGGCAGCCTATGCTTAAAAAAAATTTAACTATTAGAGTGAGGCACAACATCACAGTAGCTTGTGACAAGCACAGGAACTTGTTTCCCATGGCTTCTGTTCTACAAATTTGAATTTCAAAGCCAGATTTCCCTCGTTTGTAAGAGCTGCTATATCAAGTTAGCAAATCAAGATGGGAATTTTCTGAAATGGGATCGTGTGTTTAAATGCTTGGATGCATTATAGGAGACCTGGGCATATTAGATAGAACAGAGGAAGTCTTTGAATATGTGAATAAATAATCCAGTCGCACATTTAAATCAGTCTGAAAGAGTCTGAGTATAGAGTCATGAAGAAACACCTCCCACCTTAATATTTCAGGCATTTCAAAAATTGGAATCTATTTCTCTCCATATTATCTGTTTTCCAAGAATAGATTTTACAGAGAAGGTCAGATAAAATATTTATTGCAGAAAGACACCACTTCTAACTTTTTTATCTGAAAATATATGATGTATATATTACCTCTAAAATACAGATGTCTCATATTTTAAGTTCTGTAAAGACCACATACTTTTTTCTATAAAGTCCTGCCACTTTCTTCTTGTTCTTAGATTGTTTTAAAAAGTATATTTAAATAATCTGAAGAGTAAACTTACACTTCCAAACTCCCTTTCTTACGTCCTTATCAGCCGATAGGAAGCTTGTCAGTTTTGTTTGTTTTTCTCAGGGGCTTAGTTCGGACAGTGGAAATGTATTGAGGAAGAAAGTAAAGAGATATATTCATGTAAAATCTGGAAATCCTGAAATGAATTCATTAGAAATTTACAAAAGCTGTTTCTGAAATTCTACATACCTGCCTCATGGCTATTTCAGAAAATATGAAATGTAAGTAATGGACCTAAAGACTCTAACTCAGTTAGATAGTGTTTAAAAGATTATCAACACTTGATAAGTTAAAAGTAAATTTAAAATATTAGTTCTTTTTGTTAACTTTGTTATGAGAGTAATGAGGAGTTTTAAAAGAGAATTTCTTTCTAGAGAATAATGATCCAAAGTTATTTTTGTTGCTCTTATATATGTACAAATTAGCTTATGCACACACATACATAGATACATAGACATGTATACACTGATGAAAAATATTTCTTAGAGCTTATTCTTTTTTTTTTAGAATTTCACTGTAGTGGCTAATTTCTAAGATCCTGTGAAGAAAGATATTAGACATAAATATTTTCAGTTCCATATGGTGTGCTCAGAGATCTATGATCAGGAATCTTCCAAGATATGGACAATTTATACTAATGTACTAAATCCCTAGTGACAAACGCTGTTTTCCAATGTATCATTGCTCTTTTTACAAAGAGGAGTACAGATTTAGGTTTTCTTTTGTCTTCATCTCTGTGCCTGTGTCTGATACTCCATATATGAATTTAGCAATCAAATCTGTGTTTAAAGAAAAGTTGGACGATGCCATGTTGAATTTGCTTGGTCTTGATGCTATAGATGAGAGGATTCATCAAAGGAGGAAAGAGGAAGTAGATGTAGCTCATAGTAATGTGAACGACTTCCGACTCATGCTTCCCAAATCTGTAGATGAATGTCAACCCCAGCACTGTGACATAGAAGATGAGGACACAACTAACATGGGAAATACAGGTATTGAGGGCCTTGGCTCTCTCTTTACCAGATGCAATGCTCATGACAGTTTTAAAAATTAGAATGTAGGAGAAGAGGATGATCAGAGAGTCTAGAAAAATGGTTAAGAAAATCATAATAACAGGGTAAATTCTGTTGAAAGTTATATCAGCACAGGCCAGTTTCATGACTTCCTGGTGAAGGCAGAAAGCACGAATGATAACGTGAGATTTGCAATAGCAAAACGAAAAAAGACGTAAGATCACAGGCAGGATAATTACAAAACCTCTTAGGAAAGTAACCACGCCTAACTTTACCACTTTAGCATTGGTGAGAATGGAAGTGTATCTCAAAGGATTGCGGATGGCAATAAAACGATCATAGGCCATTGCAAGGAGGGAACCTGATTCTACAACAGATAGAGAGTGAATAAAGTAGGCCTGCAAGAAGCATCCTGTGTGACTAATCTCCCTTTGATTCACCCATAAGATGCCCATTACAGTAGGCATTGTGGTCAACGTAACCATCACATCTGTGCCTGCCAGCATGGCAAGGAAATAGTACATGGGTTCATGAAGACTGTGGTCATCCTTGATGAGGTAGAGGAGTGTACCATTGCCAAGAAGGATACACACATAGATGGCAAAGAAAGGGATGGAGATCCAGCGATGAGCTTCCTCCAGCCCAGGGAAGCCACAGAGCAAAAAGGGGGCTGCAGTCATATTGGACCACATCATGTCTCCACAAGTGGAAAGCAGCGTTCTTGAAACCTGGAAGCAAGGAGCCCAGGTTATTCAATGATTTTATGCTATAGTAACCTCAGTGACAATCTTTCTACTTGTAGATAACTAATTGCTGTGATAAATTAGACTCTGCGATTATTTTTCTTCAGTAGACAAGTAGGTATTGCAGACTGTACTAGAGATGAAGAATGACAGTCTCCACCTAACTGAAGAAAAATTAATGGTTGCATTTTTCTCAAATTAAAAGAAAACTTTTCCTTGGTTTTTCTTCGATAATCAGCCCTAAGTATTGTGTGGGAGTCCAAAAAGTTTGCAAAAACAGTCATAACAGAGATAAATATAAAACATAAACAAAAGAAAAATAATCTGGCTTAGCTTTTTTTCTTCCTGTGACTGCTGTTTTTTAGACATTTATTTTGGTGATTTTAATTTTAGATTTTGCTATTATGTTAAAGGAAGTTTTCGGTTAATAAAACTTGTGCTTTTTTGAAACTGAATGCTAGCAGTTTGTGCAACACAACATGAATGGCCATGGTTTCCAATGGATTACTTTATCATTCCAACGGTTACCCATTTTCTTGAACTTGGCCACCAGAACTGTGGGCCACACACTAGACACATCTAACAAACATAAAAACTTGCTAGACTTACAGCTTAAGACTCTGTCTCTTCCAACCTCCTGAATCAAAATGTGTATTTTATCAGGATTCCCAGCAGATTCAAGTGCACAGCAATGTTTGAGAAGTTCTGCTCTAAAGATTTCATATCTATCCACTATGGGACATATAAACTTTTTGCTTCTTCCATGTACTTGATTTTCTTGTTCTTTTCAATTATTCTAAAACAATTATTTTTGTATTGCTTGTTTACCTTTCATAGATTCTTTCTGCCTCTTGCTCCTTCCAAAATCATTTTATGTAATTTAATGCGCAGATTCTTCCTGTCTCTTTCTACCTCTATGTACTTTTCCTTAAAAACTCAATTCCTGGGAAGGTGTTGCAGCTGTGTGACTAGTAACATTTTGACATTTCCACAGTCTAAGAATGTCAATCATATCCACTATTTCCATTTTCTTGGTTGCCACAACCCAAGAAAAGGAAACATATTACCTGCTTTGCTGCAGTGTTATTTCACCATAATTTCAGTAGACTGAAGGCAAGACTTCAACACTGAGCAATCTTCTTTGTTAGATGGCCCTCCTATTAGAAATAAATCATAATAAGAGCAGACCACCAAACATACAACTCTGGTTTTAGGAAATGCCGTGATGCTTTATCTATGCCAGCGTGGTGTTCATTGAGGTTGAAATTATCTACACTAGAAGTCCCTAAATTTAAAGTACGTTGAAATCAAATGGAGGATGAATTTATTAATACACAAATGTTGTTTTACCTCTGAAAGCTCCCTTACGCTTAAAAGCATGGATGGTTGAACAATTTCTAACAGGAAGAGAAAGGCATTTAAGAGACAAAGAAAACTTGTGATACATATCCTGAAGAGTAAAAGTGACAGAAAAATATAAAGTCCTGGATTCATTTAAAAATGGAAATTCAGAATTATCAAACTAGATTTTGAGGTTACAGAAACTTGCTAAAATTTTTGTTTGCTTCTCTTTGCCAATTAATTAGATTTTTGCTGAAATTGGCAATAAAACTCTTAAGAGTAAAAGACAACATATACTTTTAGTATTTTTATGAAAAGAAACATGTTTAAGGCTATATCTCTTTCCATAGCCAGATTTAACTATTAAAAAATAAGTCAGAAAAGGCTATTATAGCTCCAAGAATAAAAAAAGTCGGTCATGTTTCTGAAATTTTTTGAATAAATAAAAAAAACACACAGGTGAAACCTGCCCCAGACTGAGAGGCCCCTGATATTTACCCAGAAACAGTGTGTAGGCTATACTGTCATCAAATTAAAGCCCACTATAGCCAGTTTCATAAGGATGGAAGCATGCTACATGTTCCTTCCAAGGCTACATCATGTGACTAAATTTCATAAGAATGATTCGTTTCCTAATTAACAAATATTAAGAAAATTATATCAGAAGGACAAGAATTAGTTCTGCTGGATGAAGATGGGACAGCTATGACTGTGAAATTGATAGGTAACTCTCAACTCAGAATATGTATTTTCTATAGTGATTTTCTAAGGTCATGGCTAAATAATATGTGATGAATTTTCTTTGAAATGGAACCTTATGTATGAAGTACCATTCCTTAAAAGCATCTGAGACTGGTGGAAAAACTAGTATTTAGACTCGGCATTTAATTAGTGAACACTTACTACATGGCTGCTTCTGTGCTTATTACTGGAAGAAAAAACTTTAATAAGCACAATCTTCCTTGAAGAAGATCTCACTGTACACTAAGAGTTTATAATAAGGCTTAATGGTCTTCCTGCAATTTTATGCCAAGTATTGCCCATAAATGTCTCAACAAAATCCATGATGCTTAAAACATTTTTAAAAATCATAGATCTGAAATCATTTCCTCATCCATATTCTCTCTTCATCCTTAATGAGATGGAAGATGAGCCCCCACAGACCCCTGAGTGATTGGCCATGGTCTCCAGAGTTTTTTCTATTGAATCTCACTAACTACCCATGCCATTTCAGAGAGCAGTTCTTAAAAATAACACACATGTATCTCCAACAGGTATGTATGTGTGCACACATGCATATTTCAATTTTTTATATATAATGAAGGCTGTAAACTTCTACCCAAAATAATGATAATGAATAATGAATAAGAACACATAATGTCGCATAGATTTCAGAGTACTTGCAATCATTCTTATACCAATTCAATGATCTTGGATTAATGACCTCAAATCCAGCACAGTTTCTTGAATATACTTTTTATGAAGAAGGAAAAAAAAATCTGTGTTGTAAGTGTTTTCCACCTCAGCTCAGATCTTTACCTCTAAATATTGGTTGGCTTCTGGAAATAATTATTGTACACTTTCTTGACATCTAACATCTGAAGGGAGAAAAGTCATTCTGTATTTCTGTTCCCAGCACTCACCCACTCACAGTCTTGTCACTGAAACAGGACAGTGTTCCCACCCTATTTGAGGACTCAGTCCAGAGGATTCCCTCAAGTAGCCACCTCAGGAGAGCTCATTTGAAAGCTTACACATGTGGAAATTACCTTCCCCAAGATTCACCTTTCCAGTTTCCCATGAGACCTCCCCTTGATCTCCCTTCCCTCTCTCCTCAGTCTGGAGAAGCAGAGCCATTCAACTGATGACTTCAAGACTTTCAGGTGTTTCCCCACAGATGGGTGAGAAAAACTGCAAACAAAAATGACAGCTGATAGAGGAAATCCAGAACTTGGTCATGTGACTCTACAATCAGGATTTAGAAAATCCACATTCTCTTTTCTTTCATTTATCTCAGAGTTCAAGAAGATATCAGTAGTTTTCAGGGGTCTCACATGTCTTTATTTGTCCTGGAGTTTATTAATTCCAATCAAAATTTTGCCTTTCCTGTTTCTTTGGGAAAATCAGTCCTGATCCACAGAAACTTCAATAGATCGATTAACAATTATGAGAATGAAGAGTATTTGATATTTTTTTCTTAAAATCACTTTGTTTTGATTCAGATAATTGCCCATTTTATTTCAGTTTCAGGGTGATTAACTGGTTTTTATTATAATAGAACTTAAAAATAGTAGGTACTAGAAAAAAATAGTTACCACAAATTTACACAGCACTATCATTACTGCACGAATGTAGTGTGCTATAAGGAACACATGATATATCTCTCTGGGATCAGGAAAAATTTCCCCTAAGAAATGCTACCTAAACTGAAATCTGAATAATGAAAATAGTTCAGAATATAGTAGTTTTTGGTGTGGTAGGGCACTATTTCTATATAAAGGCAAAAGAAATACACTCTACACAATAGAAAAAATATGGAATTAATAAGATCTGTAAAAGGTGAACTGGATGAAGAAAATGTGGTACATATACATGATGGAATATTATGCTGCCATAAAGAAGAAAAACATCATTTTTTTTGCAGCAACATGGTTGCAGCTGGAGACCATCTGATGAAGTTAACTTTCACAGACACAAAAAATTAAATACCACATGTTCTAATTTGTAAGTAGGCCCTGATGACTGGTCACATGAGCACAATTGTGGAAACAACAGATTCTGGAGATGAATAAAAGAGGAAAGGAAGGAGAAGAGGTAAGGAGCACACAACCACACACTAGGTACCAGATCTACAATTGGGGGAGAGAGGACTTGCTACAAACCCAAACCTCTTTGGCCTGCCATTTACTTATGTAGTAAAGTCTCACGTGTACCCTACAAGTCAAATTTAATTTAATTTAAAAAGAAACAAACGAGTAAAAAAAATTAAATTTTAAAAATATGTGCACTGGTCATGAGATGGGATAAAAATATGATGACTTCAAACAATAACTATGCTAACCATATACTAAAATATAGTATATGATATAACAGGACTAGCAAGACACAAGAGAAATCTTGATAGGAAATGAATCTGTGATAATTATTTCTATCAAATAGGATTTTACAAACCTTGCAACAAGTTTTGACAATACTAAGGGGGTAAGATGGATGCTTATAGTCAGATAATAATTGTTAAAGGTCATTTGGCTACAATATGAGAAACACAGTACAAAGTGAGAAGAACAAAGAAAGTGGCAAGATGGCATCAGATCCAGTAGGATTGTGACAGTCTCTTCATGGAAGAAGGCACAAAAAAACTAACTTGCTTGTGTTTGTGTGTGCAAGTGGCAAGCAAATGTCCACTGAGGGGAGACACAGGATCATGTGCCCAGGGTCCCCCGGCAGAAATGGCTACAATTTTGCCACTGCTCTTTATTCAGCACCTGCTGCATGCAGAAGGATCCAACATCCACAGGGTATGTCTCCAGAAAAGGGAGAAGAGCTCAGCTAACTCTAAACACCTGGACCTGACCCACACCACCACCTGTGGCAACAGGCTAGGCATCAGCAGCAGGGACTGTGGAGAAAGTCAGGGAAAGAATTCTGGAGTTAAGCCTCACTAAAGGAAAAAACATGGACTGCTGCCATTTATCTGTCCTGGGACTAGGCAGAAGCCTGCTTTATCTTGCCAAATTCTGAGCAACAAGCATCTTGAGAAGCCTGCATTCTGAGACAGAGGAATAATTGCTGCACCCCTCTAAAATTGACCATCATTAGTCTAGAGAGAATACTCCAAGTGCAGGATACCAGAAAGACAGATGCCCCACCCTCACACTGGACCAAACATAAACACATGCAATCAGAGCAAGAGAACCAGCAACACACAGTTTGGAAGCTTTTTCTGGGAAGATCTCCTGGAGAAACTGAACAATGGCAGTGAGGCCTATAGATGGAACACAGGGAGGGAGCCTGAGGCAGACTGGAGAGGAAGCCGTGGGGAGAGTCCACCCCTAGTCTGAACAAGGAGCTAGACCCTTGCTACTGGGTCTTGAGATCCAGGAACTGATAACTGCTGGGAAGGGAGCTAATGACCCCAATAGTGGCAGAAACAACAGCCAGCAGAGAAACTGGGCAGACTCTGTAACAACTGGGCAGAGAAGTGTTCCAGGGAAGCCTCTGCAGAACAGCAGAGCTGAATCTTGAGAACAAACTGCTCTTTGCAACCTCAAAGAACATTGTCCTAGTGCATAAGCCCTGGCAGGTAATGGCAGATGCAGAATCCCAGATTATCCACCCTCACCCCGAGCCAGCTGCTGGGCGATAACGCAGACAGCGGAACTGACCAAGAAGAAGGCTGGTGGCAGTATTGGGATTTTTTGTTTGATTATGTCATTTTGTTGCTTTCTTTGTTGATTGGTTTTTCCCTTTTCTTTTCTTCTTCTATTTCTCTTTCTTTGTTCTTTATCCATTTTGTGTGTGTATTTCTGTATGTGTGTTTACTTTCTTTTTTCTTTCTCTATTTTTCTTTCTTCTTTTCCTTTCTCCTCCTTTCTCTTTTCTCTCCTCTCTTTTCCCTCTTATACCCTGTCTTAGTCTCAGGGTCTATGCAAACATATCTACTATAAGGTCATATTGTACAGAAATGAAGAGTGAGTTCCAGCTGGCCCACTCACCAGATAGCAAATATTATGACCTGCCAATAGGTTCTGAATACTTTCAATCCCCCTATTCCCTAGTAAGTGCTCAAAGTTGTAAAGAGATAGCACAATGCCCCATCCCAGCCCTATTTCATAATTGAATAAATTGAATAATTGAAAGTCCCAGCTTGAGGAAGGACGGAGGGTAGAGCAAATATCAGAAGTGACTGTTTCTTCATTTTCCACTGAGCAAGATGAGAGAACTGCTACAAATGAAGAAAACCCAATGAAGAACTGCTAGTAACCATCAGAGCCCCAGCAAAGAATCAGTGCTAGAAAGATCAGCTACTGGGGCACAAACAATGGCTTGAGAATGACAATAACCAGAAAATACTTACAAAAATCAGAGAAACATTGGATAAGAATGAGCAAAAATCAAGAAATGCAAGGGCTAAAACTAAAAGAAATTTCAACAGAGCTGCACAAACCCAAGCAATATGAGAAATAAAGATCATATAAATAACAGAAATAAAGAACTCTATCCAAGAAGTAAATGACAAACTAACAAGCATAGGGAGCAGAACTGATCAAGCTGAAGAAGAACCTTGGAGCTGGAAGACCACAATATGCAATTAACCCAATCTATTAAAAATATAGGAAAATAAACTTAAGAAGAAAGAAGAAACTCTCCAAGAGATGTGCGATTTTATCAAGAAACCAAATCTACATCTGATCAGAATAACTGGATTAGAAAGAGAAGTAGAAAACACCCTGGACCAAACATTCCATGAGGTCATTGAAGAAAACTTCCCTCACGTTGCTAGAGAGATGACTATGCAAGCACAAGAGATTCAAAGAACCCCTGCAAGACATATTATGAGAAGACCAATCCCTAGACACAGAGTAATTCACCTACACAAGTAGGTATAAAAGAAAAAATCTAAAAGGCAGCAAGGGAAAAAGATTAGACTACTGACTGAGGGAGACCAATCATAATTGCTACAAACTTATCTGCAGCATCACTACAGACCAGAAGGAATTGGACCCCACTCTTTAATATCCTTCAAGATAAACTATTTCAATCAATAATTTCCTACCCCATCAAGCTAAACTTCATCAGCGACAGAGAATTAGAATCCTTCCCAGGCATCCATTCCCTAAGAGAATATGGTGTTTTGAGACCAACTGTACAGGAGATGCTTAAAAAGGTACTGTGCACAGAAGAAAATGAAACAAAAGAAAGAGCATATACTTCTCAAGATCACAAGCAAACACAAAAACAGCAGAACATACAGTATATCCACAAAAATGAAAACACAAATATATGAACATAAAAACTAAATAAAATCAAAACAACCTTATAAGAGCATTATGACAGGGACAAACTCTCACATTTCAATAATTAACCTGAATGTGAATGAACTAAATGCACCACTGAAAAGACAGAATAGAAAACTGGATTAAAAGACACAACCCAGTAATTTGCTGTCTCCAGGAAACTCATCTCACCACAGATACCCACAGACTTCAAGTTAGAGGATGGAAAACAAATTATCAAGTGAATGAATTACAAAGGAAGGCAGGAATCACAACCTTAATATCAAACAAAACAACCTTTAATGTATCAAAAATTTAAAAAGATACAGAAGGACACTACATAATGATAAAAGGTTCAATCTTTCAACAAGAAATATCCATCCTTAACACATATGCATCCAACACAGAAGCACCAGTTTTTATATAGCAGCTACTAAGTAAACTTTAAAAAAAGATATTGACTCTAACACTATCATAGCTGCCCCACTTATGACACTAGATAGATCATTGAGGTACAAAATCAACAAAGAGATCCAGAACATCAACTTGATGCTTTGCCAGATGGACTTAGCAGATATTAACAGTATACCTACCCAACAGAATATACATTCTACTCATTACCACATAAAATGTACTCCAAGATTGTTCACATCCTTGACCCAAAATTAAACATAAACAAATTTCTCAGGGTTGAAATACTGCCACACACCTTCTCAGACCACAGTGGAATAAAAATAAATATCAACACCAACAAAATTCCCCCCAAATGCACAAAAACATGGACACTAAACAGCATCATGCTGTTCAATTCCTGGGTTAACACAGAAAACAAAACTGATATTAAAATATTCCTGAAAACAAATGAAAATGAAAAAACATCTGGTCAAAACCTCTGCGATGCTATGAAAGCAATACTAAGAAGGGAATTTATATGTCTATGAACACACATCAAGAAAATAGAAGAGAAAAAGTTAAAAGCCTAACAAATCAACTAAGCAAGCTGGAAAGGCAAGACTACTAAAACACTAACTTAAGCAGAAGAAACCAGTTCATCAAAACAAAAGCCTAAATATGGGACATAGAAAACAAAAATATCATTTAAAAAAAACAGCACAACAAAAAGTTGTGAAAGAATAAACAAGATTAATGGACCCCTAGCCAGAATGACCAAGAAAAAGAGAAAGGAAGTCCAAATAAACACAATCTGAAACACAAAAGGTTAAATCACAACTGACCATGAAGAAATATAAATGATTATCAGAGATTACTGTGCACATCTGTATGGAAACAAACTCGACAACCTAAATGAAATGGAGGACTTTCTGACATCACACAACCTCCCAAACTTGAAACAAGAAGAAACTAAGATTCTAAATAGACTAGTAACAACCAAGGAAATTGACTCTGTCATAACAAAACTACCTACAAAAAAGCCCTGGTCCAGAAAGATTTCTAGTGGAATTCTACAAACCATAAAAGGAGGAGCTAATACCAATCCTACTGAAAGCATTCTAGGCAATTGAGAAAGATGGAACTCTCCTCAAATCATTTTACAAAGCTAACATCATATTAATACCCAAACCAGGTAAAGATCCAACAAAGAAAGAGAACTACAGGACAACATCCCTGAGGAATATAGATGCAAAATTTCTCAACAAGATTCTAGCAAATCAGATTCAATGACACATATCAAAAATCATCCACCATGACCAAGTAGGCTTCATCCCTGGGATGCAGGGCTGGCTCAACATCTGCAAGACCATAAATGTAATTAAATACATCAACAGATGTAAATACAAGAACCACACGATTATATCATTAGAAGGGAAGTTTTTGATAAAATACAGCATCCCTTATTGATTAAAAAGCTTCAAACACCTAGGCATAGAGGGAACATACCTTAAAATAGTCAGAGCCATCTATGATAAGCTCCTAGCCAACATATTGCTAAATAAACAGAAATTGGAAGCATTTCTCCTAAAAACCAGAACAAGATAAGTCTGCCCACTCTCATCCCTCCTGTTCAACAGTGTTGAAAGCCCTAGCTAGGGCAATCAGTCAAGAGAAAGAAATCAGGGGTATTCCAATAGGAAAACAAGAAATCAAGTTATCCTTCTTTGCTGAATTCCTGATCAAAACCACAAAAGTCCATAACATAAGAGATAAGATTGACAAGTGAGACCTCATCAAATTGAAAAGAGTCTGCAAATCAAAATAAACCATCAAAAGAGTGGGGAGACAGCCCACAGAATGGGTATAATGCTATACCTTGAAAATCCAAGAGAAAATCCAAGGTATAATGCTATACCTTGAAAATCCAAGAGAATCTGTCAAAAACCTTCTTGCACTGATATAGGACTCTGGAAAAGTTTCAGGGTACAAAATCAATGTGTAAAAGACAGTCACATTCTTACACACCAACAACAAAAAGGCAGAGAACCAAATAAAAAGCACAATCCCATTCACTATAGCAACAACAACAACAACAACAATGAAATATCTCAGTATCTTCCTAACCAGAGGAGTGAAAGCTCTTTACAACAAAAACCACAAAACGCTGCCCAAATAAGTCAAAGATGACACAAACAAATGGAAAAATATTCCATACTCATGGGTTGGAAGAATCAACATTGTTAAGATGTCCATCCTTTCAAAGTCAATCTACAGATTCAATACCATACCCACTAAATTACCAACATCTTTCTTCTCAGACCTAGAAACGACAATACAGAAATTCATATGGAAGCATGAGCGACCACAAATAGCCAAAACTATCCTTAGCAAAAGAAAGAAAGCAGGAGGTATCACACTTGCACACTTTAAAATTTATTATAAGGATACAATAATCAAACAGACTGATATTGGTACAAGATCAGTCATCTAGTTCAATGGAATAGGGTAGAGATTTTGCAAGCAAAACCTCAATTTCTCACCCAATTCACCTTCAACAAAGTCTCCAACAAAACCACTTGGGAGAGGAGAAACCATCTGGTAAATAGTGGTGGGAAAACTGGCTGACCACGTGCAGAAGAATTTAACAGCACTCCTACCTATTACCATACACAAAAATCAATTTCAAATGTATCAAAGACCTAAATGTAAAACGTCAAACATTAAGAATCTTAGAAAATGTGGGAAACACCCTTACAGAAATGGGAACTGGCAACCAATTCCTGATCAAAACCACAAAAGTCCATAACATAAGAGATAAGATTGACAAGTGAGACCTCATCAAATTGAAAAGAGTCTGCAAATCAAAATAAACCATCAAAAGAGTGGGGAGACAGCCCACAGAATGGGAAAAATTATTTTCCAACAAAGGCCTAATGTCCAGGGTCTACAAGGAACTCAAATATGCTGAAAGGGGAAAAAAAAAAAAACCCAGCCCCATTAAAAAGTGGCAAAAGACATGAAGAGACACTTCTCAAAAGAAGACATATGAGCAGCCAACGGGCACAAGAAAAAATGTTCAACCTCACTAATTATCAGAGAAATGCAAATAAAACCGCATTAGATATCACCTAACTCCAGTAAGAATAGCCATCATTAATAAAACAAAAAACAACAGATGCTGATTAGGATGCCGAGTAAAGGGAAGGATTCTACACTGTTGATAGGAATGCAAATTAGTTCAACCTCTAGAAAACAATGTGGCAATTCATAGAGGAGCTAGAAATTGAACTTCCATATAATCCAGCAATCCTACTATGAGAATATATCTGGAGGAACTTAAATCACTTTAGGGAAAAAAAGATACCTGCACACGCATGTTTATTGCAGCACTATTGACAAAACATGGAACAAACCGAGCTGCCCATTGAAACTGGATTGGATTAAAAAATGTGGTACATATATACAATGATCTCAAACCAGGCATAGTGGGGACCAAAAGGAGGTTCAAATTTTACCCATACAATTACCACTTTTATGCCTAATCCAGAATTGTACCCCACATTTTGAAATTTTAAAAAAGTACTAGATAAGTAATAAAGTTGATCATATCCTTTTGTGTTTATCTATAGCTCTAGCAATAATACCAGATCTTAGATATATAGGATGTTAGGTAAATCTAGGTAATTGTTCAGTTTAATGTTTGGCAAATATATTTCTTTTCCAGCCAAATAAAACTATGCCTGGTTTGAAATCAGGTAACCTTATTGATGTTATGTGCTCCTTTCCACTCCTGGCAGTTTCCAGCTACTGCCAATCCTTTTCTTAGACTATTATGGTAAATGTTTAGGTTCACTTATGAGTGAGAACATATGTACCAAAAATATATGCATATATACTTGATTTTTACAGGAAAAATGTGGGAATGACATAGTGTTACAACAATACACATTGTGTAGTTTAGATTAGGTTTTATCAATAAAGAAGTAAAGAATTAGATGGAAGAGAGATTCTATGACTCAGAAAGAATAGAACTAGGTGATTAATTGAAGGTGGTATATATGGAGAAAGAATTGTGCTTAATATAGGTGGTTAAATATTAATATTTCTACAAGGACAATTATAAACATTGATGAATTTAATAGTAGATGATAAAACAAGTGGAAGACATATTATGATCAATTAATATCTTTAAAATGACCAAACCACCCAAAGTAACCTACAGATTCAATGCAATATCTATCAAAATATCAATTCATTTTTCACAGAAATTATAAAAAACAACCCTAAAATTCATATGGAACCACAATAGAGTCGATATAGACCAAACAATCCTGATGGGGAGTGGGAGAGTAGAAAGCTGTAGTAATCACATTAGCTGACTTCATATTATATTACAATGCTCTAGTGAACAGAACAGCATGGTACTGGTGTTAAAATAGACATGATCAATAGTCAATAGAACAGAAGAGAGAACTGTGAAATAAAGTCATATATCTTCAGCCAACTGATGTTTGACATAGTTAAGGGGAACATATACGGGGGAAGATCACCATTTTTCAATCAGTGGTGCTGGGAAATTAGATTGCAATGGGCAATCCATGGAATTGTACCTCTACATCTCACCATATACAAAAAAAAAAAAATCACCTCGAGATAGGTTAAAGACTTAAATGAAAAATCTAAAACTATAAAAAATATCACAGGAAGATCTAGCGAAAACTCTTCTGAACATTGATCTATGCAAAGAATCTGACTAAAACCTCAAAAGCACATGCAGCAAACTCAAAAATAGACAAATGAGATTTAATTAAATAAACAACAACAACAAAAACCCTGTGCACAGCAAAATCAATAATCAACAAAGGGAGCAGACAGCCTGAAGAATGGGAGAAAATATTTGCACACTACACACTGGGCATGAGACAAATATCCAGAATTTACAATTAACTCAAACAACCCAACAAAAAACAAATACCACATTAAAAACTGGCAGAAGACATTAATAGACAATTTTCAAAATAAGACACACAAGTAGCCAAGAAATATGTGAAAAAATGGTCAAATCACTAATCATTAGAAAATTGCAAATTCTCAAATCACAATCAGATATCATCTTATACCAGTCAGAATGACCATTAGTAAAAGACAAAAAAAAAAAAAAGGCAGATGTTGGCAAGGATATGGGGGAAGGAAAATGCTCATATGCTCTTGGTAGGAATGTAAATTAATGCAACTTATAAGGAAAACAATGTAGGGATTTCTCAACTAAAAATAGGACTACATTTGATGCAAAAATTTTGCTACTGGGTATCTACTGAAAGGAAAATAAACCATATCAAAAATACACTTGTACTCATATGTTTATGGCAACAATATTCACAATAGCAAAGATATAGAATGAATTTGAGTTTCCATCCATGAATCATTGGATAAGGAAAATGTGGTACATATACACAATGAAAAACTATTCAACCATAACTAAAGAATAAAATAATTTCTTTTGCAGCAATGTGGATAAAACTGAAGGCTGTTATATTAAGTGAAACAACTCAGAAACAGAAAGGCAAATGCTACTTGTTCTCATTTACAGGTGGGAACTAAATAACATGTACACATGGACAAAAGTGAAATGGTGAGCACTGGATGGATACTCAGAAGGGTGAGATGGTGGGAGAGAAGTAATTTTGTAAAGTTACTTATTGGTACAATGTATCTTATTTAAGTGATGGATACACTAACTGCCTATTCTTCCCTATTACACAATATGTTCATGTTACAAAATTGCACTTGTATTCCTTAAATGTACTATAAGTTTTTTTTTAAAGAGTAGTGAGTGATTACATCTTCATTTCTGATTTTAAGTGAATGATGAGTAGTTCCATTGATTTCCATAGGGATTATAGGAAGAGAATCAGTTTATTAATTAATAAAGTTATTTTTATTGGTCCCCATGCATTAATTATAGTTTTAAATGCTGCATTTGGAAAAAAGGAGATGAGAGTCAGCTTAGGCATTTTGTGACTATACATATTCAATGGAGAAGTTTCTTAGGCAATTATATATACGTGCCTTGATTTTAGAAGTAAGTATGAGAGCAGAAGAGGCTGGGGATAGATTAATAATTAGATGAGTAGAAACCAAACCTCACCTGCACACAATTTACTTATGTAGCAAATCATCACATGTACCTCACAATTCTAAAATAAAAATAAAATTAGGTGCTGAAAGAAAAACTAATAAAAATTAGATTCGATTAGATAAAATTAGACAATGTGTTTCAATTGAATAGAATAAATTGATAAGGGGATGCATGGGCTTTGACGCAGATTGAGTGTGAACCCAAACTCTCCTTACAGCACCTGTGTCTTTACACACTGAACACCTTGGCTTCCTCACTTGTAAAATAGAGATGATTGCTGTTGAAGGGATTGTTATGAGGGCTAAATGCATATGCTGAATAATTATTGTAAAGATTAAAAGTATTGACTTATGTAAATGTCTAGCATAAGTCCTGGCAATATTAAGGGATTTAAAAGTAACTTTAATATTCCAGAAGAGTGAAACACCTAGGATGGATTGAAAATGAGACAATAAAATATAAAATATTTGCAAGAAAGTCTCTGGGAAACCAAACCATAACCTCCATCAAACATCAAGGTAAATTAAGATAGAAAGAAATAGGAAATAGAAAAGCTGCAGGTTTTGATTTTGTAGAAGAATACTATGTTGGGAATAATTGAGGAGAAGGATTATGGATTATGATCATTTTCAAAGACTATATAAATCTACATAATATTATTATTAGTTGCATATTAATCACATGAAAATGTATAATATAGTAATATTCCACTAATGATTATTTTTCCCTTGAGCTAGGTGACTGATAAAACTTGTCAAAAGTTCAGTTGTTCATTTTACTAAAATTTAAATATACGTCACAAAGTTTGTAAATTAGGAAAACAGAAATAGAGTTGCTATTTTATCAAAGGCTATATTCTTTTTACTATACTATGCAAACACCTTTTAAAATAAAATATCTATATTTTTTTAAGAGATGGGATTCTTGGTCAGTCTCCCAGGAAGAGTGCAGTGGTATAAACACAGCTCACTGTAGCCTCAGACTCCTGGGCTCAAGTAATCCTTCTACCCCAGCCTTCTGTGTAGCTGGGACAACTACATGCAGGTGCATGCCACTACACTCAGCTAAGATATTTTTATTTCTTGAAGACAAATGGGCAAGTAAAGTTGCTATAACAAAATAAATAAGGATTATTAATATTTTAGACTTTGTAATGTATAAGGGTTTTTGTAATGACATATTATAAACTGTTTTATCAGGTAAGGTTAGGATAAAAAGGATTGAACTTGAAAAGAATTTTTGCTTTTTATATAATAACATGATATGATAATCTACATTGAAGGTGGACTACAGTTGCATTTGTGTAATTTTTTATTTCTCAGAAATGTTGTCTTTTGTAATGATTTTGTGAGAATATAAAGGTTATACCTGGTAGTTTTTTAATATAATTTATAAATACATTGTCCTTTCTAATTTAATGTTTTCCTTTTAATTAATTTGCAGATGTAATATTATGACTCCTGATTGTATGCATGTGTGCCTACTGTTGCCTCATTTTGTATATCTTTTCTTTTCCGTGCCTTTTGTACAAGTCAAAGAATTTATACAAACTAAAATCATCTTGTGACCAGCACCCCAATCCTGCAAGGGAATATGATTAACATGAAAAAAGCATCTACTCTACTTCCTTTTAAACAACACCCCCACCCACAGAAACGATCTTGATTAACTGTAACAGTGTGGATTTGTTTTGGCCATTTTTGTTTTTACTTTGTATTGGTAGAGTTACTCAATAGTTTCACTTTTGTTATTTTGTACAACAACATATTTGTGAGATTCATTAATGTTGTTACTGTAGTAATAAGTAATTCATTCTTAGTGGTATAAAATTTATTATAAAATCATACCCCAATTTATATGTCTATTCTGTTGGTTGAAACTTCAACAGTTTGTGGTTTTCAGCAATTAATTGCTGCTGATAGTAATATTTAATTGCCATGCCTTTGGTGAATATACACATTTATTACTGTACTAGATTTATGGTATGCACATGTTCAGCTTTAGTAGATGCTACCACATAGTTTTCTAAAGTGTACCACTCTGTACTCCGTCAGTAGTGACCGAGAGTTTCAGTTCTTCCACATCTTCACCAACACTTGATATTGAAAGTCTTCTTTATATTGCAGACATACTGATGGATTCACTGTGGTACTGTATTGTAATTTTAACAAGCTTTGTCTTGATGACAAATAAAGTTGAATCCTTTTTTGCAGTTGAATTTGAAAACCTTGGCTATGACGTGTTTATTCAAATTTTATCTTTACCTTTGCCTGTCTATTTTAAAATTATTTTCAAATAAATTTTAATACATTCTGGATGTAAATACTTTGTTATATATACTTGATAGGTTTTTTGGTTTTGTTTTCTTGTTTTGTCTTTCCTTTCCACTCTTTTCTTCCCTCCCCTTCTATGCAGTCTTCAGTGTCCATTATATCATTCTCTGTCTTTGCACATCCTCAGTTTAGCTCCTGCTTAGAAGTGAGAACACCTGGTGTTGCTCAGTTTTCTCTTCCTGAGTTAGTTCACTTAGGATAAGTGTTCTCCAATTCCATCCAAACTGCAAAAAAAAAAAAAAAAAAAGACATTATTTCATTATTTTTGGTAGCTGAGTAGTATTTCATAGTGTATGTGCACCTCATTTTCTTTTAATGTGCCGATGGGGTGGTAGGCATTTAGGTTGATTCCACATCTTTGCTATTGTGAATTGTGCTGTAATGAACATGCAGGTGCAGGTGTGCAGGTGTCTTCGTTATATAACAACCTCTGTCACTTTGTGTAGATACCTAGTAATGGGATTGCTAGACCAAATGGTAGATCTATTTTTAGTTCTTTGGGTAATCTTCATACTGCTTCCCATAGAGGTTGTACTAATTTACATTTTCACCAACAGTGTATATTCATTTCCTTTTCTCCACACCCATGCCAGTATATACTGTTTTTGTTTGTTTGTTTTAATAATGGTCATTCTGAGCTGGGCTCGGTGGCTCAGGCTGTAATCCCGCGCTTTGGGATGCTGAGGTGAGTGGATTGCCTGAGCCCGCGGGTTCGAG